>NW_003852635.1:1154620-1155961 GCF_000181295.1 Otolemur garnettii | reverse complement strand
TAATACAATGCTAGAGTTCCCCCATCATTCTCACATTCGCCACTCTTTACTAAAACCTTTGTGTGGAAACAGTGAGGCAAATCCAGCAACTGAAGGAATGTTTGCCAACAGCATTAAGCTACAGTCAGAGTCCGCTATCCCATGACGTACGTGTTGTGAAAATCCACTGGACTCTGCAAACCTGCACAATAAAACCCACGGGGCTTGTGGGAAAATAGACTTAGGGGCATAACCCTCAACAACTTGGTCAATAACATGTTATAAAAACAGCCTAATAAAAAGTGTAGTACCGTTTCACACATGTTGAATGGTTAAGAAATACAACAATATTATGGCATATAACTTTTCTATGGAAGGGGACAGTATAAAGATTGAAGCTTATGAGTTATTATAAAATGACAGAAAGAGGGTTATTGAAATTGGACCTGGGATGTTCATGAGTGTGACTAATAACACACAGTGAATTGAAATATTTGAGAAATGTTTGAAGTGTCACTGTTTCTTACTGAGCTTTGTTCAGATGAGCACAGTTTTGGCATGAACCTAGTGTTCTTCTTAGTAGAACGGCACATAAGCAAATATATCTATCCAGACAGACTCATGACTATTTTTTTTGGCTGGAGCTGGGTTTGAACCCACCACCTCCAGCATAGGGGGCCCGTGCCCTACTCCTTGAGCCATAGGGGCTGCCCTATTTTCTTATAGATATACTTGTTTACATTATGTGTGTATGGATTCTCTTAACTTAGAACCATATAACTTGACCTGACTATATCTGGAATTATGGAAGTTTTAGAAAACCTGATAAAATATGTGAATTTTCCATAAATAGAAAGAGATACAGGCATATCCTTATGCACATTGTATATTCAATAACATCCCCATTCCTTAAATAATTGCTGCCACTGGTGACATGTTCACAATGTTATTTTGCCTCACTAGTTTGCATACCCCTCCACCTTTGTTTTGTACAAGTTTCAATTCATGCTTTGGAAACTGGTAAATGATGAACACTCATTTGAGTGGTCAAGGAAATTTCAAATTCACTTTCAAATATATTTTTATGATTCAGGGGAGCTTTGTGAGTCCTCAACGCCTGATTTATGATTAACATTACTTTTCTATACTGGTATAAGGTCACGGCAAACTTCACAAATTTGTGTTATCAGTTTTCCAGAATATTCTTAAGAAAAATTACATTTGCTGGGGGAAGGGCATGTAATAAGGGCAATATGATTTTATACTACCCATATTTAAAGTGCTGTCTTGTTTTGGCTAAAATCCAAAGCTTGACTCTTGTTTACATCATGAAAATTAAAGAGGAAAACAGTGTTAAATCTT
>NW_003852635.1:1146780-1154600 GCF_000181295.1 Otolemur garnettii | reverse complement strand
CCCATATTTAAAGTGCTGTCTTGTTTTGGCTAAAATCCAAAGCTTGACTCTTGTTTACATCATGAAAATTAAAGAGGAAAACAGTGTTAAATCTTAATGAAGCAAAAAGTTGTGGGTTCATGTTGGAGCCAGATTAAATTATGTCCCACAATGGGCTAATTATTGCAAATTGCTAATGGTACTAAGACATAAGAGTAATCTAAATATTTTTTATTCTCTTAATATTCAATATTACCTGTATGTAGGTAATAAAGATGATAAACTAATACTTTCATCCCATCAAACTAATGTAAAGTAATAGTTTTCAATCAGGGCAATCTTTTTATTTATTTATTTATTTATTTATTTATTTATTTATTGCAGTTTTTGGCCAGGACCGGGTTTGAACCCGCCATCTCCGGTATATGGGTCCAGTGCCCTACTCTTTTGAGCCACAGGTGCAGCCCTTAATTGGGGCAGTTTTGACACTCAGGGGATATTTGGCAATCTGCAGAGATATCATGACAGTTGAGGGGGAAGTAGTGTGTGATGGATATGTGCTGAGAAGAGACTTGAAAAGCTGCTAAACAGACCAGCATACACAGGACAAATCTCTGCAAAGACTTTTATGACCCAAAGTGTCAGTAGTGCCATTAGAAGAAACGTTTTATGTATTTAAATAAATAGATTGACTATTACATGTTGAGTAAAATAGTCAAGCATTAGTCTGTGCTGCCTTGACAGATTACATGATGCTCATGCTGTTTTGAATGTGATTATATTATATACCAGCCTCCAACCTTTCCCCAAAGAACCCAGAACATTCCCCATATTTTTGCTTTATGGTTATGACTCATTTGACCAAATAAAATTAGTTAAAATACTAATAATATCAATAAATAACATTTACTGCCTGCTCATCATGTGTTAAAGACTGTTTTGAATATTTTTTCAGGTTTTATTTTATTTAATTCTTACAACAACCCATGACATATGTGCTATTTTTGTCACTGGTTTATAGATGATGAAATGGAGACATTAAATATCCAAGTCACACAGTTCATAGTCATGGAACTAGGAAATTTGCTAGGAAACCATATTTTATAAATCTTAAAATTCAAGCAGCCCATATTTGTTGTAACTGTGTCAAATGGCAGTTTGTTTGGGAGTATAAAAATGTACATTGACATCCTAAGCATGTTAAGCTTACATCCAAATCTGTTCATTGATGCTTAAGAAAAGTGTAAATTCTGCTTTGCTCCATGTTCATTCCTACGTTACACAGAGACCAAGAAGACTGAATGAAAACATGGTTAAAAGGATGAAGTGGTGAAAGGCAGGAAAGGCCAAAGAAGAGGAATAACAAAATATGCTGGACGTTTGTTTCTGAGTGGTAGAGGACAGTCATGCCAGCTTCAAAGACTAAGAAGGAAAAAAGTCTCCCGAGACAGGAAAAATCATGAAAATTGAGACCTACTGCTGCACGTCCAGCGTTCTAACCATATTACACATGTTGATTCACAAAATGCTCACAACCACCTTGGGAGGGAAATAAGCCTATTACTCCCATATGACAATGAGGAAATTGAGACAAACACGGATTGCTAGCTTGTCCAGGCCATTCAGACATCCAGGACCCAAGACAATATTGGAACCCAGGCATTAGGGTGCCAGCAGGCTTGTTCTACAGGGCCTTAAAGAAGATGCTTGAGAAGCCAAACAAAAACATGAGTACCTGCCATGTCTGAACATAATTTTAAGTATAAAGAGTGAAGAATCCATCCTTTTTTGCCTATTGGCAGTGCGTATGTGCATGTATGTATATGAAAGACGAGAGCGGGGGCAGGTGCACACACTGCATTTTAATATTCTTGGAGGTCACGTACAATAGGGTAATAGAGGAAAATTACATGAATATGTTAAGGTGTTGGAAACTGCCTAGATGTTTTCCAGCACATAGAAGCTGAAGGTTAAAGGAGTTCATGAAAGAATTTATTCAATAACCTGTGAATTTAATCAACATTTGCTTTGTCCCTGATAATGCTCATGTTTGGAAATAATCATTTTGTTAGCTTGTGGTGTGTTCTTCACATTGTTTTTAATAAAGGGGACATGAGGGAAACATCTGTAGTCATAAGAGTAAGTGATTATGCTGCAGCAATCAGAGGCTTAAACTTCAGAAAGCATGAATTTTGACTGGAAATATAAAGACTACTTTGTTAAGTGAGTGATCTGGGAACTTTGTGACGATGTGACTTGCTCTATGGATACCCATATAAGTCACATCTCTCACAGGTGGACAATATGTTCAGAGTCTGTACCAGAGCACCTGGCTATGAAATCAATGGTGTTGGAGTCATTGGGAGCTATATTAATACAATAATTTAATTCTTAATTATCATCTTTCTAAAAATCTCTGAGTTTTGCTATGCCAACCTTCTGGTAGAGGTATATGGTAAGTTCTTAGCTACCTGTGAGGAGCATTCAGGAACATCTCATCACTTAATTGAATTTCTTTGAACAAAGCTTTCATGGTGCGACCAAGATGTGATCAGTCTTCCCTATCCCTGTGTCTTTCTTCAAACTTTTCTCTTTCCACCTGCATATTATTCTTTGGATTTTTTTTTTCCAGTTTTTGGCAGGGGCTGGGCTTGAACCCACCACCTCCAGCATATGGGGCCAGTGCCCTACTCTCTGAGCCATAGGCGCCACCCCTATTCTTTAGTTTAGTTTTTTTTTTTTTTTTGTAGAATTGAACCTAAGAAAGAATCTCATTGTTAATGTGTGGTTACTTTACTTGATATTGCTGGAGCTATGAATCCGTTCGGTGGACACATTTAATTTACGAATGAATCCATCAAAAACTTCATATCAAATGTCTGAGTTAGGAAAGCTATTATACTTTATATGAAGTACTGTGAGACTCTGCTATGGTTCTGAAAATATTTACATTGTAATACATGTTTTTCTTCCATGGAACTCAGACTGTTTCACAGGCTATGTTTTATAATCTCAGTATCTCATCTAGCTAGTCGTAGCAGTAATTATAATAGTAATAAATATCTAGCTTTCATTGAGTGTCAGACATTGGTAAAGGCAGTAAAACTTATTAAAGATTTAGCTCAATTCTATGTTGCTTCTGGGACTAGGATTTCATTTATAACACCCATTTTAATGAAATAATGTGCTCTCAACCTACCCATCTATATTTTCAAAATATGCTAAAATCATAAAATGTTACTGAGTAGCATATAGGTCTTATATCTTCTGCCTCTTTGCCTGAGGAAAGACTACCAGGGCGTCTAATTGATGAATCTGTTTCTGATCTGAACTCCAACCTCTGTGACTTATCGCAGCAAGAATCATATTTTTATAACTCAAATTTGATCAGTTCGGTGTCACTCCCCCCTTTGGAAACCTTTCTTAGAAGAATAAAGAAAAACAGCACAGCCTAAAAACCCGACTGTATCGGCTCAGACCTTTTTTTCCAGCTGTCTTACACGATTTTCCATATTCTTTTTCCACTTGAGACACGTTGCCTTTCTTTGAGACCTGGGCCTTTTGAACGTGTTGTTATTGCTTCTAAAAATAATATCAGTGTCAAGTGAGGAATGTCAAAATACATACCAATGAATAACATGAGAAAAATACATAACATGGGCTGAATGAGCCGTTACATGTTCTAGGCAACTACCAAAGACCATACATGGATTATATCATGTTATCCTCACAGTGACTGCAGAACAACACACAAATGCTTGGAATGATCCTCCATATCCTATTCGGAGAGTTAAAACATTTTGGCTCAACTAGCTCTCCACTCACACGTCACTTCTTCAGAAATATCTTCCAGTTAATATGGCCGTCAAAATGCAGGGCTCTTCTGCTCCGTGTATCACTGGGCACCAAGTGCACGAGAAGGGAAAGCGATTTTTATTCATCACAGTTGAATTCTCAGTTTCTCTTAAAACATAGTGTCAATAAGTATTTGATTTGTCAATAATGTATATTTGATAAGTGGGATTTAACGAGGTTTAACAGCATAACTCAACACTGAAAGGAAAAGAGCTTGATACACATGCAGCTTCGAGAGAAGTCACATAGAAGGTGATAAAGTAATCATCGCACTACTTGGTAAACGGTACCAATCGTAAATTTTTGTTTCTGGAAGGGAAAGGAGTTCTAAATCTTGGCATATAAAATTTCTTCCTGTTTCCAACCAAATACATGAACTACTACTTTTTAGGAAGTCTGAAATGCCATCAATTTTAAGACTCACTAGTGTTTTATATACTCTTTAGAGAGTAAAACGTTGCCAATAAAAACATACAATGCTTTCTTGTCACTTAAAATTGTGTATGTCTCACTAATAAAAGAACCTTTTTATACTCAGTTATACAATGACATGTACATTGATAAATGGGAAACATAGATTTTAGCATTTCTAAATCTAAAATCTCTCTGCATTTACCACCCTTCTCTTTTGGATCAGATTTCAACCCAGAGTCTTCTACGGTCGTGTCTTTTCATGTAATGCTGTTCTCCAGGGCATTAAGAACATTGGTAATGCAGAATTTCTGATGAGGATCGTTCATTGCTCTCTCTGCATTGCTCACTTGTATTATCTTGTTTTGTTTGTCCTAGTGATGACTTTCATTCTGCAAGATTTCTTGCTGATACATTTGTCTTTTTAGCAGAAAAATCCTAGACAATAATCAGGACTCACATACCTACTTCAAATGGTCCTTAAATGGTTTATTGACTAAAGCAATGTGAGGTCACGGTTGTGCCGCCAAGCCAGCAGAAATAACACGTTTGCACTTATGCAAGCGAAGAAAAGTATGCCCAACTTCTCTTTAGGTTGTCCACAATTCTAAGATGTGAAAAAATGTGCTTTTGAGTTTTATTGAAATAATTAAAGATTCTACATCAACTGTGTGTCTAGGACAGTGATTAGTATTTCAAACGCTTATTTCTCTAGTCATTATTTCTTGTAACCAAGATCAGTTAAGCTTATTATCTCTATTTTATACATAAAGAGACAGAGATTCAACAGAGTCTATAAACCCTCCTCTATAAATATGAAATAACAAAAACATTAACTTAGTGGGTGACTGTGTGCTGTAAATGAGGTAATTGGATGAAAGTGTGCAGCTCAATACCTGAAAAATAGTAAGTGCCTCCAAAGTAGCCATCTTTACATTGCTCTGCATCTGCATGGGACTAGTTACTGTTCTAGGTACTGAGTATACATCATTAAAATGTTAAAATATTTATTTTATTTTATTTTATTATGTCGAATACACATAGATCTTGGAAACATTCATGCATATGTGGGGTACAATGTGCTGATTTTTTTTAAATACAATCTAACATGATTATATTTAACCAATCAACATAGCTTTCACCTCAATTACTTGATTATGGTGCCCAAACATCTATGTCCTGAGCATTCAGGCCAGTGGATTGTTTATAAAGATATACTGTTATACTTTTAAGGGTTTAGTTTAAGTAAATTACATTAAATCATCTTCGATTCAAGGTGTGATAGAGATGTTTAAACATTAAACAGGCTTTTGACAAATTTATTAAAGTATGCAAATTTATTAAGAAAGTCAAATTCTTTAGGCAGACTATTTCAGCGGATTTAGCTCATGGAGAGAATATTTTTTGTAAGAATAATGTAAGTAGCTCCAACATGTATAATTGTATAATAACAAGAGTCTTCACTGAATCTGGGAAAGTATCTCTTAATTTCTACATGAAATGGCCCATCAAGGCTGTTCTATTAAAATATGAGACTCATTCCTGCAAAATCAGATCTATATGGCTGAAGAAGAAAATTTATCTAATTTCCCTTGGGCATACTTATCTAAAAGAAATTTATTTATGGGCATGTTTTGGTGTTTTGAAAAGAGCATATAATATAAAAGAAAGTAATCATTATACGTAAGTTGTATTTGCACTACCTTGATAAGAATCATATCAGTATCAATTAATTCTTAGCTACTGAATTGGTACTGATTTCCAAACTTTGAGACAGAAGCTGCAGGGTTTTCATTTATTTGGCACTAACATTCTAAGAGATCAGGGTCCAAAATAAAGTTATTTTTACAGCAAGTATAAAATGCTTTATAATCTGTAGAAGAGAAATTTGGATCTAATTTGTCCTCAGAAGAGTGTATTACCATGTCATATCTCTCACATATGTGATACACTTTTAATACATCCTATTAAAAGTCTATTTGTAGAATATTAAAATATCTTTTCTTTGCCTTTTCTACATTATTTTAATTACTGTATTGCAGAATTACTTTCATTCTATTATGTGACAGATATAATTTCTTATATTTACCTGTTCTGTGTAATCTTTAAGGGCACAATTTCTGGTGTCTGCTAGCTTGGTCCATTTTATACTAGACGTGATGTTTAAAACAATACTGACCCCTTCCTTGATTCAAATGCTGCTTCTATAAAATGACAAGAATGACATAGTCTTGTCATTTTGTTCTGAGAATTTAATGAGATAACGCATGTAAAATAACACAGCACTAAGTTTTAAATAGTGTACAGTAGAGCACTATCAACTATAATAATAACAAATCTTTCATTATTTAGCTGTTTCAAGAAAATTCATATCTTTCTCAACCTACTAACATTATTAACTTCAATATACAATCCTGTTTGGATTGGATTTCGATAGCATTAAATTTAGAGATTAATTTTGGAAAAATAGGAATCCTTAAAATAATGTTTTCTTATTAAACAGATTTTTTACTATGTTTTTCCTCAAAAATAGTTATGTTTTTTCCTAAGCTTCTGAACTATGTGAATATTTTTGAGCTATTCTTGTTAGAAAACAGAAAAAAAAAGAAAACTTAAAGCTATGAATAGGTACATATTTGATGTTATTGGGCAATATTTGGCTTTATTCCATGATATGTAAATATAAAATAGAAAAAGGAGGAAGGGAGGGAAAGAGAAAGGAAGAAGAAGAAAAATATGAGAGTTTCATCTTATAAATCATTTGAAATGAGGTGCTGCGAGCTTGAGGTGGGAAATTATCTTACTTAATTTTTACAACATCCGAAGTATGCTTCTGGATCTAGTCTCCTTGTCTGGGTACACAATCTTAGGCTTAAAAAGGGTAACTGCTTTAGCTTCAGGCAGAATCTGAGGATCACTTCAGGCTGAATCTGGGGATCAGGAGCTTCACACTGCTGTGTCTTAGTCCCCTACTTCTTAAGGGACCTGGAAGTGAAGTTTGGAGTTTCTCTTTGTCTGGAGTGACAGTATTCTTAATTTCTAATTGACAGGATAGCTTGGTTTATGACTGTTAA
Source organism: Otolemur garnettii (assembly GCF_000181295.1). Classification (NCBI taxonomy): domain Eukaryota; kingdom Metazoa; phylum Chordata; class Mammalia; order Primates; family Galagidae; genus Otolemur; species Otolemur garnettii. The sequence goes on along the minus strand of NW_003852635.1, from coordinate 1,147,281 downwards.
GTTCTGGTTCTATTGCAATATGGAGCTGTATATTTTATGCTTCCTGAAACATTTTGAGATTGTATCTACGCTATAAATTAGATTTTATTTAGGACTAGCTTCCCAAAATAAAGAAGTGTTTTCTATTTAAATGGTTCAGAATTGGATATAATGTGCATATACCTATAGTAATAACTAACTTATTTTCTGAACCAATTTCCTTAATTTAGATTTCTCCAATTATCACTATCAAGAGTATAAATGTAGCTCTTGGATTCCAACATGTTTTAGAGACCCTGTTATTACTAGCCGCCTCAGAAAATAAACATTTGTTAAAAAATATATGAAAACTCAGTTTTAAATCCACATTAATGTTTTATTAACTATTATACTACACAATTTATATCAAAATTATTTTTCACATTTCTGTTTAATGCTCTAAGTTGACTTGCTACCTTCCTGAAATATATAGATGCTGTTCATTGCATAATTTGGCAGGATGGTTTGTGTGTGTGTGTATGT
>NW_003852635.1:1144941-1146562 GCF_000181295.1 Otolemur garnettii | reverse complement strand
CTGTCTTTAATTTTAAGAAATTCAGTACAAGATGCCATTTACACAATAATTGCAATATAAATTACAAGAGTTTCAAACTGCATAACAAGTTGATATTAATTTTGCTATGCATATAGAAAAGCCATATATACAGTACACACTGCTAATTATTTATAATTATCCTTACTCATTTCCCCTTCCTTCCCATGTGAACAAAACTGAGAAAAAATGGTATATTGTAAATGCTCAGCAAATATGTGCATATGTATTTCCATTATTCATTCAGGAGATAAAGATATTCAAAAAGGAACTGAAACAACTGCCTGTAGAAACAAACAAAAAACTCCAAAAATAGATATTCGTTCAATATTTTGCTTTATGTTTTCTATCAAATGTGATTCAATTAAGTTTTAGAATATACTTTTTACTTTTTAATCACTATGATAACTTTTACAAGAGTAATGTTAACGTTTCATTTTACATTTCTCTAGTGAGTTAAATGTTCCTACTAGAAGTATACTTTTTTTTCCAATTCAGTGAGTTTTCATTCTTCTCTATGAAAAGGTTATGCCCAATTTCCTCAAAGCAACTTGATTTTTTTAAAAATATATTTCACTTCAAATCCTGGGTGTAACAGCCCTAACTAACACCATGGCTTAAAAAGTCAGTAGGATTGAGATAATGCAATTATCTTGTTTTCTTGCATGAGTCAACAAATAGAATTCATTAGAGGGCTGTCTCTCTGTATGATGTGAAGCTGTTGTGAAATGCAAAGTATATTTAAAATGTCTCATGCTTGCCTGCTCAGAATGGTACATTTAATAACCTCAACTTTTCATGTTTAAAAAAACCACTGATATCTTTGATTTCTTTATAGTAAACATGTTGCTTAATCAAAAATTTATAAAAATTATCATATTATCTAGAAATATAAAATGCCAGTATTATGTAAAAGTTCACCTTAATAAAAGGAATACTCTTTTAGTAAAGTTATTGTACCCTAGGTTCTTTCTAATTAGATTGCTATCAAGACAAATAATCATAATTTTCTTTCTTATCCTGGAAACCGAGCACATAAGAGTTATATAGATAAGTTATTATTATTATTTATATTTTTGGAGGGTTTTTTTGGCCGGGGATAGGTTTAAACCCACCACCTCTGGTATATGGGACCAGCGCTCTACTCCTCTGAGCCACAGGCGCTGCCCCAGTTATTTATACTGTATTGATATTTAAGCTGATAGATATTGTGTGGATTCTCAGCACACAATTAATACTCTTTGTTGTAATTGTACCCAGTATTAACTGTAAGTTACATTGTGTCCATTTACATAAACTTTGCTTTTTGTTATTCTAAGAGTTTACAGAAAGATTTCTCTATACAGGTAAAACATTATCTTTGTAGTATAATGTGTTACCATGTAGTAAATAGTTGATTATATTACTTATCATTAGAGGACTAATACCAGAAAATAAAATATTAGTAATATTGAAAGTATAACATCTTTATTTTCTCTTACTCTTTATTTTTAGTCATCTAAAGATTGTATATGATGACATATTATCCATTTAAACCATCTAAAACATTGGTTCTCAACTTTCCTAATGCCTCCTATTGCTACAACTTTTTTTTTTTTTTTTT
>NW_003852635.1:1136791-1144737 GCF_000181295.1 Otolemur garnettii | reverse complement strand
CTGCAACTTTTTAATACAGTTCCTCATGTTGTGGACTCCCAACCATAAAATTATTTTCATTGCTACTTCATAACTGTAATTTTGCTACTCTTATGAATCATGATGTAAATATCTGATATGCAAGAGGAGGCAGGCTCAAACCCAGCCCTGGCCAAAAAAAAAAGAAAAAAGAAAAAAGAAAGAACTGAATTCATAAATATCTGATATGCAAAATGTATTTTCATTGTTACAAAGTGGTTTAGAACCACAAGTTGAGAACCACTGATCTAAAACGTTCTAGAATCTTTTTGTTTGTTTAAGTGCATGCCATTTCTGGAAGTACTAGATTCCACCAATAATTAACCTCACGTTCATGAGTCCTAAATTTGTTTTCTTGTAATATAAAGCTGTGACTTCTAATTTTAACTTCATTTTATAGTATGTATTATATAATTATACATCATATAAAATAATTATATTAAATATACAATTTCAAGTATACTTGAAGTAGTATTTCAAGTAGTATATATATATATATAAATATATATATACACACACATATATATATACATAAAATTAAAGTTATTTAACTATATAATTATCTACCAACCTTAGCACTTCTTTCCCAGACAGATGATTTCCTATTTCCAGGCTTCTAGCCATCATTAGTTTAGCATTCAGCATTACCAGAACTCTGGGATATACTTGTATGCCATGGTCATTATTGTAACACCTCCACTTTGCCACATATTTGGCTTTGTGGTGTACTGTCTGTTAATTATTTAGGTCTTTCTCTAAGAATTCTTTCTTGTAATATTCCATAAAAATATACAGCATGTTTTTGTAGATAGGCAATTCAATAAGTTTATTAATTTAGTAATGCTTTTAAAATATTTTTCTTACAAAACTACACTAATCATGTATATTTTTACATACATGAATAGTCATAACTATCTTGGGATGGATAATTATATGAAGAAAATAAAGGAATTAAAATTAAGTGAAGGCAGGAGTTGAACATATCTCTGTGACATTTGTCTATGATTTATTTTTCCCCTTTGGTTATGGTTTAGATTAAAATGATTACAAGTATCCTAGCTTTGCAGTTAAACAAGTTTTCTGCTTGTTGTTTAATTTTATCATCATTATAATTACATTAAGTATATATTGTGATCTTCATTTTAAAAATGAGAGGAAATACACAGATAGATAATTGACCTAAGAATGTTTAGCTGTGTATGAATCAGTTTGGTTAAAGAGTAGCTGAGTGATGAGACTTGAAAACACTACTCATGGAGCAATTTATTTCCATAAATTGCAGATGTTATCTTCAACTCTTCAAATTAGTTGGATTCAAGTCTTTAATACCAGCTATGATCATAAGAACTCTCAGAACTAGAATCAGAACAGCTGGCAAAGAAAAGAATCATCTCAATCACCACTCAGCCACTTGAAATGTAATCCAGTGGTTCACCAGGGATTCTTTTGCCCACCAGGGAATATTTGGCAAAGTATGGAGACAAGTTTGTTGCCACCATAGGTGGTCTCTGCTGGGGGCAAGGAGAGAGATGAGGACTCTGCTGGCATCCAGTGGGCAGAGGCTAGAAATCCTGCTAACCATCTTGCAGTGGCCACAAGAACTCACCAGAGCAAAAATCATTTTACCCCAGATTTCAGTAGTGACCAGGCTGAAAATCCCCAAAACTAGATAATAAGGTCCTTTAAGGTAGAAGGTAGACATAAAACTTTCAATATAGCTACGGTTTATATACTAAGTCGCCAGCATGAGTATCACTCCTTATACTGATGAATATGTGGTATAGTATTTTATGGGTAGGAGAGTTGGTGGGAGTATATTTAGCTTTGAATCTTTTTTTTAATTTGTTTTTTATTAGATCATAATTGTGTACATTAATTCTCTCATGGGGAAAAGATTCCCTATTCAACAAATGGTGCTGGATGAACTGGCTAGCGACGTGCAGAAAACTGAAACTGGACCCACACCTGTCACCACTAACTAAGATAGATTCTCACTGGATTAAAGACTTAAATTTAAGACATGAAACTATAAAAACATTAGAAGAAAGTGTGGGGAAAACTCTTGAAGAAGTAGGCCTGGGCGAAAATTTTATGAGGAGGACCCCCCGGGCAATTGAAGCAACATCAAAAATATACTATTGGGACCTCCTCAAATTAAAAAGCTTCTGCACAGCCAAGACTACAGTAAGAAAAGTAAGTAGACAACCCTCAGAATGGGAAAAGATATTTGCTGGTTAAGCTTTGAATCTTGATTCTACCACCTATTGGGTTGACAACCTTGGGAAAATTACTATGCTTATTTGATTTTTAAAATGGGAATGTTATAGTAACAATTTCTAAATGATAGGGTTGTATTGAAGATAAAGTAATGTATGAAAAACCACCAAACCTGGAAAGTAAGTGCTCAGTAAATCATAGCCATTATGTTTTGTGTATCAATGGTTATGAAGATGTATTAATTGTAGTGTAAAAACATGCATTTTTTGCATAACCCTGACTAATTTCTGCCAACAGCCCTTTTTAGACTGGTAGCAAAGTAAAACTAGCCATTTGTTAATAATTTATTAACATCTTAACATAGTAAGGGTTATCATATTTTCTCTTTATTTCCAAAATTGCATGTAAGTTTCGGACTTACATAAAAGTTTGTGAAAGGTGGCAGCGTTTTTGGTCACCACTGGCCCACTTTGATATATTTTTCTTTTTACTTTTTTTGAACAGTGCCATCAATATGTTAGAACCTCCATAGTTGACCACCTCCTTAAGTTGACCTAATCTTCATAGACTAGACATGCACCACATGTATCAGTACAGCAGGCCTGCTATCTTATGTTGACCATTTCTGTACATTGACCAGTTTGTTATGGTCGTTTGACTGGTTAACTTACAGAGGTTCTACTGTAGTTCCTTTCTTTTTTTTTTTTATTGTTTTGGATTCATTGAGGGCATAAAGAATTAGGTTACATTGATTATATTTGTTAGATAAAGTCCCTCTTATAATTGTGTCCCTCCCCCAAGAGGTGTGTCACACTCTAAAAATCCTCACCCCTTCCCACCTCCCCTCTCCCTCCTTTTTGGCATCTTTTGCAGCTTTTTATTTCCCTGGTTCCCATTCAGCCACAGCTATACTGCTGAGGCATTTGGAGGACATTCTTTTGCCAGTCTGGGCTCTGATGAAGGGTCTAGTTAACTCACTCTGCCTGTTCAACATCCAAATTCTGATGTCACTCTCTACAGCATTATGTCCACTATGGAGATCTTGCAGATAGTATCCTATACTATCTTGTCTCTGTGGGAAACTCAGTAGGACAATCTCACATCTGGACACAGAGGACAATTATGTCTACTTTATTGCTGCAGCAACATAATCACATACAGGGAACTCTGGAACTGTCTTCTTCTTGCAGGCATTTAAAAACAGGCTCTGATATGCTCTGCTCTAGAATCCCAAAACCTACCTAGAGATTCTACTTTTCCTCTTTGCATGAAGTTCTCATGGGATGGAAATACAGGGAGAAAGCCATTTTTCACAGATCTGTTTCCAAATTGACTTCTTTTCTCTCTGATGCTTCCCATATCTCAGCTCTGAGGTGGGTGGAGAGAAGTCCATCTACTTATTCCGTAGCATCCCAGTGGCTTGGGAATTTTCTTTCTACCTTTCTTGCTTGTGCTAGGATTTCAACTTTTGAAAACCCCAAAGCTTACAAATACTCCTTTAAATTTTTTTAAATTAATATTTATTTATTTAGAGACAGGGTCTGGCTAGGTTGTTCAGGCTGGACTCCATCTCTTGGGCTAAAGTAATTCTCCTACTTCAACCTCCTAATTTGATGGGATTATAGACATATACTACCATACCCCACTCTTTCTGTTTTTAATGACATCAATCTTTAATTGACACCAATATGGCTAAAAATCTTAAGGCAATGAAGAATTAAAGATGCATAAGTAAACATATCAATAACATTTATTTTACATGTTATATAATACATATGGATTACATAATACACAAATAATCTCCCCTTACTATACACTTTATGTCATAATAGACATATTTTAGAGATCTAGTGTTTGACCTTTAGAAATCAAGGCATTTTTAGATTTGTTAACTTTGGTTCAAGGTTGAGATGGAAGATAAACTTTTCCTAATCTCAGGAACCTGTTTTGACTTTGGAGTGACATTGCTGATTCTGTTTGCTCTTTCTCTGTTATTCTTTTTGCACAATGTAACAGGATAGACTCCCTGCACATCTTATCTTCCTCATACTTCACTCACAACTTCCCGTTTATTCTCTCCTATTATCCTCTTAAGGAAATTAGCAGGCAGTTCAGCTGGATCCTTCTGTAGGACAATAGTCTTCAAACAAGTGAATGTTTTTACTGTTGGGACAGCAAGAAGGTTCAGGGGTTACAAGAGCATGGATAGATTTAAGAAATTTAATTTCCAGATCAAGATGTGCTAGTTTCTAAAACTGATCTACCTTAGAACGGTGTACAGGCTGCTGATTGTATTCTTCTGCTCTGTATTTCACAATTGCCTTTCTCCAGTTTTAGAAGAAAGATTCAACTCTCACTTAGCTACCATCTTTCCACTAGCAAGAGATGCAAAATCTCCAGGGAATCAAACAAAAAGACAAGTGAAGAATGCTTTGTTTTAAAAATATAGTCCTGAGAGAATAGCAAAGAAAGTTTTTGTAAGAACTATTGAAAAGGGAGTCTTACTTCATCCTGTTTACATGCTTCCTGCTGATAGGAAAAATGAAATAAGATTCCGACTGTTTTGATATTTCTTACTGACATTTTCTTGAGGTATACACGTGTACACAAACACACAAATTTGAGTATTTATTTCTTTGTCTATCTCTCTGAATATACATATGCATACACACACATACATCTATCTCTTAACCTATTTTTATCTAACTAGGCAGAAATAGACTTCATTAATAAAAAGATTGCCACAGGATACATAAAATACAAATTTTTATTTTTAAAAAATAAAGTCTTGCTTTTTTTCCAGAAACAAAAAAAGGTCTAATTTAGTTAAATGATTTGACAGGGAGGACTGGGTTTTTCCAATGCAGACATTTTCACTACATTGAATGTAGTGAAACTTTCTAAAGTTTACTAAAAGATATACTTTTAAAAGCTATGTTACATCATATACCATTTGCCCCAAATGCATCTTTCACAATATTTGAAATAATCATAGATACTACCATGATCTAAATGTTGTTTCTCCCCAAATTCATATGTTGAAATCTAATACATAATGCAATAGCGTTGAGAGATGAGGAAGCCTAAGGTAGCCACAGGCACCCGACTCCAACTGGTGAGAGCTGCTTTGGGGGTTGCATGCAGGAAAGCCCCAGGGGGCAGGGCTGCCTGGACCTTGGGAGCCTCCCTTATCCCCGTGTGTCTTGATGGCAGGACATTGAGTCAAAGATTATTCTCAAGCCTTGATATTTAATGTTGTTTGCCCAGTTGTATTTTGGGCTACTTGGCACTGTTACCCCTTATTCCTCATTTCTCTTACTCAGAACTGAAAATATCTCTCCTGTGCCTGTCCTACCGTGGTATTTTGGAAGCACGTGGTTTTTTGATTTCATTGATCTCAGGTAAAGAGCAATTGGCTTCAGAAGACAACATGCCTTGAGTCTCATTCATATCTGACTTAAATATTTAGATATGACTCTGGAATTTAGACTTCTGAGTTATTGCTGGAATGAGTTAAGACTTTTGACACTATTGGAATAGAGAGAATATATTTTGCATGTGAGAAGGACTTGGTAGGGGGCAGGAGCAGGATGCTATGGTCTTAATATTTGGGTTCTCTAAATATTTTATTTTGAAACTTCCTCCTGAATGTGATGGTAATAAGAACCTGGGCCTTTGGGAAGTGATTAGGTCATGACGGTAAGCCTTCATGAGTGAGGTTAATCCTTCTATAGCAGAATCTGTGGAAGCTTGTCTGCCCTTTCTACCAAAGGGCAGACAAGACACAAAGAACCCACTATCTTTCAAAAAGAAAATGAGGCTTCAGCAGACATTTAATCTGCTGACACCTTGATCTTGTATTTTTCCAGCCTCCAGAACTGTGAGCAATAAATTTCTATTATTCATAGATATTTATTCCTATATTAGTCAGGGTTCTCCAGAGAGACAGATTGGATATGATAGTTAGATAGATAGATAGACAGATAGATAGATAGATGGGATTTATCAGGAAAACCGGCTCATGCAATTATGGAGGCTGAAGAGTTTCGCAGTGGTTGCCTGTAAGCTGTAGAACCAGAAAGCCAAAGATAAAACTCTCAGTCCAAGGCTGAAGGCCTGAGACCCTCAGACCCTGAGGTACCACTCAGAGAGTCCAAAGGCCAGAGAGCCTGGAGTACTGTTGTCCTTGCACAGAAATAAAAAGATGTCCCAGCTTCAGAAGATAGAAAAAATAATTGCTTTTCCCCAACTTTATTGTTTTATCTGGGCCATCAGCCAGTTGGATTGTGCCTGGCAACACTGGGGGAAGATCTTTCCTCCTCATTCTACTAACTCACACACTAATCTCTTTGGAAACTCACCCACAAACATACCCTGAAATAATGTTTTACCAGCTATATAGGTAGCTCTTAATCCTGTTTTTTAAAAAAAGTTTAGACAAATTAAATTTAACACAGTTTAACTGAGTCAAGAATAATTTATTCAAACATGATGTATTCCCTAAAAAACAGGTTTAGGGAGACTCTGTCACTCCTGCATGGTCAGTGAGGATCCGCCCGCTGAAAAAGCAAAGTGATACAGAAAACAGAAGTGAGGTGCAGAAACACAGTACTGGCAACAGTTCCAACTGTTGGCTGCCTTTGATTGGCTGAAACTTGGTAACTGGTTAAAAAGTATGTTATAGTCTGTTCACACATCTACTTTCGCTATAGTTCACTGTGTATGGGAAACCTTTCAATCTGACTTTAAAATTTGGAAGAAGGAAGTTTTATGCTAAACTTAATTAAATAATCCAGTCAAATGGACACTTGAAATGAATCATCACACCAGCTCTAAAGTCTTTTGTTATAGCAGCCCAAATGGGCTAATTCAGATGTTAGCTTAATAGGTGCAAAATGTTACCTCGTTTTTAAATTATTGTATGGGATATAAGACCTTTTTACTTTTAAATTGACTCATAAAATTATTTGTATTTATTAATCGGTACTTATTGCATATAACATGATTTGCATGTATGCAATAAGTACATATAGATAAATACAAAATTATTTGTATTGTGTTTGGCTCAGTCGTGTGTTGGTTTTGTGTGATGAGCTGGAGATAATATTTTAAGTGTCCTTTGTGGTGCGGGTGGGCAGGTCCTTGAATTGATATTACCCCCTGCATTGAGCAAGAGTCCGATACGTGGGTCAGTCATGGAGAGCCAGTGGCTTGTGGAGAGATCTCCCTGGAACAAGCCAGTGTAGATGATGGTCAGTTCACCTGGGAATGTCCTTATGTGTATCATTAGATTATCCTAATTTTCCAGCACTCCTTCTACTTGATTATTTCCCCTTATTCCCTTTTCATCTGTCAATTGCCACACATATTTATGCCAAAGTTGTAACTCTCAACATAAAGTCATTTAAATCACTTGAAAAAAATTTATTTGTATTTATTTATATGTACTTATTGCATACATTGTGGAATTATTAAGTCTAGTTGATTAACATATGTGCTGTCTCAACTACTTCATCCTTTTTGCAGTGACAGCACTTAACATCCACTCTCTTGCATTTCTCAAGAGCACAAATGGTTATTAACTATTGTCAACATGTTATATAGTAGATTTCTTCAACTTACCTCGTTATCTAACTGAAATTTTATATCCTTTGACCAATATCTCTCCAAACTCCTTCCTTCTGGCTCTTGGAAACCAACATTCTACTCTC
>NW_003852635.1:1129950-1136771 GCF_000181295.1 Otolemur garnettii | reverse complement strand
ATCTCTACAAGTTTAACTCTTTAATATTCTACATATAAGTAAGATCATTCAGTGTCTGTCTTTCTGTTCCTGACTTACTTCACTTAACGTAGTATTCATCCATGTTGTGACAGCTGATGGGATTTCTTTCTTTTTCAAGGCTGAATAGTATTCCCTTGTGTCTATGTACAGCACCTGTTCTTTATCCATTCATCTGTTGATGCCATATCTTTGCTATTGTGGATAATGCTGCAATGACATGAAGGTGCAGGAATCACACTGACATACTGATTTCATTTTTTTTCAGATATATATTCAGTAGTGAGATTGCTTTTTGAATGAAAGAGCATATTGTAATTCTTAGATCGTTTCCTGGATCATAAATGATACCTTATAATCTAATATTCCCTATCTGGAATTGTTCTTTAACTGCTTTACTTCACACTTCCCCACACTGGAGCTCAATTGCCATTTGTCTTACTCCACACAGCTTCATGAGTTCTTCCTGCACTTTACTCCCACTGACTCAGCATTCCTTTGCTTAGAAAAGTCTGGATAATTTACTGTGTACTCCCACTTTTAAGTTATTTATAAAAATCTTTAAATAAAATTACTGTCAAACCTGGAAGATGACATTGTTAAATTTCCCCACCCAGTAGAGAACTGATTTAGCTCTGTTCATGTTCTCCTAATTGTGTCTACTCCTTATACATGGTAATCAGTTTAATATGTGGTAAGCAGCACACTATGTGCTTTAAAGGACACCAGAATCTTGAAGCATACTTATGAATTCCGAGACATTGAAAGGATTCTATTTAATCACGGGTCAATTAACTTTTATTTGCTTATTTAAGAGTCTTAAAATGAAACTTTGCTTCAGAGCATGCATTAGTTATATTCAGAGTTGACGATTCTGATTCTTCCACTAATGAATGACCTTACCTGTGTTTTCTGCTCACAATACAGAATTCAATTATTTTTCTCAGTTTTTTTTCTTTTCTTTCTTTTTTTTTTTTTTAGAAAGAGTCTTACTCTGTCACCCTCAGTAGAGTACTGTGGCATCACAGCTCACAGCAAACTCAAACTCAAATCGCTTAAGCAATTCTCTTGCCTCAACCTCCAAGTAGCTGGGACTAAATGCACCCGCCACAATGTTTGGCTATTTTTTGTTATAGTTGTCATTGTTTAGCTGGCCCAGGCAGGGTTCAAACCCGCCAGCCTTGTGTATGTGGCTGATGCCATAACCACTGTGCTAAATAATTATCCAGTAGATATTGAAATTATTTGAAACTTGTATCTGAAAAATCTGAAGCATATCTTAGAATATTACTAAGAATGAAAAAGGCAATTTTCATTTTATTACATTTACATTTATATTTATTTTACTGTGAGATAAGAGTTCTTCTCACATTAAAATAGAATGATTCCCAAGTGTCAAATTATGGAGCACAGTCAGTCTCCTGATGGCAGTTTTGCCACACCAAGGTGAAATAATAAAAATAAGGCCATTCACCACAGTTTAAGAAAAAGTTACTTTTATTTAATCAAAAAATCTATTCTTTTTTTTCCTCTGCATGTAAATTTACTCTTTCTTTGCTGATGATGTGATTATTATGTGAAGAATGTGGGCATGTTTAATGTCCATAGTTGGTATATGGGGAAGTTGGCAAATTTATGCCTGTCTTCCCTCATTCTTTAAATGTCATATGGCACGTGAGAGTCTAAATATTAGTAACATCTATTTATCGATCAATAAGCCAACAACCTCATCTACTCAGCTTAGCTTTGGTTTCAAGATCTAAATAAGATTATCCAAAGCATAAATGTAATGTTCTACCCCAAATTCTCTCCCATGGCAGGCTGATGGCCAAGTCATATAACCTAGCATGAGAATATATGTTAATTCAACAAGCCAACTGTCAAACTGCTCTATACGAATGATTAATCTTCAAAAATCACACAGCTCTAAAAAATTTAGCTTTAAACTATTAACAAAGGAGCATTTTCTCTGTATTCTAAGTCCATAGCTCATTGCTGCTTGCATTTGTGTGCTGGAAAATTTGTACATCTTTTACTTTTAGCAAGTATGTTCTTAAGGGGAAAATATCTTATTTTACTTGATAAATGTTAGTTAAAATACACATACATACATAAAGATAGCACTAAAGTAGGGACACATGACTTGCAATTATTAAAATTTATTTGGTATTTTTTCAACAAATTTTTCTCAGTACTAACAAGGTCCCAAGCTCTTTGCTAGATGACATCATCTCTGTCCTTATGGAGCTCAAAGAGTAAAGGGGGTTGGGTGTTGCCTGTAGCTCAAAGGAGTAGGGCGCTGGCCCCATATGCCGGAGGTGGTGGGTTCAAATCCAGCCCCAGCGAAAAACTGCCAAAAAAAAAAGAGTAAAAGGGGAACACAGGTATATGCCGGAGGTGGTGGGTTCAAATCCAGCCCCAGCGAAAAACTGCCAAAAAAAAAAAAAAAAGAGTAAAAGGGGAACACAGGTATCCACCAATAACCACATAAGGAAACACATCTTTATGATTGTGGAAAGAGAAGAGGTGTGTGTGGGGGGGGGCAGTGTGGCTGAAATCTGAACAGCACGTGAAAGTTAATAAAAAGGGAAGTCAAATCAGATGAGGGACTCTCTGAGGCTGCTGGGAAACAGGTTTACCTTAGGGGCTAATCAAAGGGAGCAATGAAATGAGTCAATGTGTCTGGAAGGAAAGAGAAGTCTGCAGGTGGTTTGCTCAAGGAATATCAATACCAGGTCCATGTGAGGAAGTACAACTCTGGCTGGACATGGAGAATGGACTGTAGGGAAGCCAGGAGGTCCCATGTGGGTAGATGATGTAGGTCTCTATAACAGGCATAAAGGACAGAGGAAATGGCAGCTTAGACAAAGTAGGAAAAGAGATCTTCAGAAGCAAATATGTATGAGTAGCATTTAAGATTTGTGATTGATTAGACAGAGAAAAATAAAGGAAATAGTTATCACAGTTAACTCTACCAACTTGATAAACTAGATGCATACAGGTTATGTTACATGAGAAGCCAGGGTTTGTAAAGACAGATGTAGACCATGCTAAGACTAGAGCCATTGAAAAGAAGTTGTCATGGAGGCAGAAGACGAAGATGTCTGGAGTTGAAAATGAAATCTACTCCAAAGATGCAAAGTTTTTGTGAATCTACTTTTAGCTGTCAATTGATATATACACAATTACCTAGGGCAATATTACAGAATAAAAATAAGACGTACTTTTAGACTGAGCCTTGAGGAATTCCAAACGGTAGTGCTCTTACAAGAAATTTTCCCATGGGACGAGAAGGTCTCTAACTTTGTCTTTCCTTTTCAAATGTCAAATAAAAACAAAAAGAAAAACTTAAGAAATATAAATGAAAATCTTTGGAGATTATTATTAAATATTAAATTTCTCACTGCCTAAGTGCAGTTTTATTTAGCACAGGGTTTTTTTTCTTGTAATTGAAATAGGTTTTTAATAGACACCATGCTTAATCATCCTCAAGAATCTGCCACTGTGATTCAAAGATGTTTCATGTTCCACTTAAAATATCAAGCATCTAAAATAAAAAGAATATATTAGTTCACCTCCTGGAGCTTTGAGATATTTTAATAAAAGCAGCTAACACTAATAATGGACTCGTTAACACTTGCCTCTGTCATCCCTAAGCATCCCTGGGTCTAGAGTCAAATATAGTATGACTTCTAGAGAAGTGTATATGTGATTAAGGCTGGAATTTCCTTCAATGTTTCCTTAAAGCAAACATTCAAAGTAATTGCTTGTTCTGATGCATTTTTAGTTGAATAACCTCAAGAAATGTATGTCAACGGGAATAGCAATGTATATAATCATCACCAATGTGTTACCTGATGGGTTCTGGAAATTTTCCTTTGCTAAAATAATTAACCCATCAGAAAGTTGCCAGTGGAGACATCCCATGGTAAAATATGCATTCTATAGTGATAAAGAATTGATTTCAGTTAAAATTAAAATATTTCACAGGAGAATGATGAACTACCTCATGGCTCCTATTAACACTTTAGAACTAAAGAAGTTTCTAAAGTGACGGTGCACTGTTATCAGCCTTCTATATAATGAAACATATTATGGAGAACTTTTGAATGCTAAGAAGTAGAATAAACACACTATTCAGAGATAAAGCACTTTCCATGGAAGATGGGTAAAATATATTTTTTTTTTCAACTTCATTTTTCCGTTGTTGGTTTTTTTAAATTAAAAAAAACCACAGCAACAGTGGTAACTGAAATGTACAGTATGCTTGCTACGTGCCCAAGAGTGGATGAGGCTTGCTAAGAGCTCAAACTTTACACAAAAGCAGGCAACTTAACTTCAGACTCTGAGGTGCCAATCCTTATCATGACATCTGCCATTCCCACAACTGTTGATGTAAATGGTTTAAAGATACATTGGTAGGCAATTTGGAAAAGCAATAGTAAAATTAATAAAGATACAAAACAAATTTAATCTCATTGATAGCCTCTGAATGCAACTTAAAAACACTGTAACAACTCATATATAATTCCTAAATGGAATGTGAATAATTGTACCAAAGATGGGTTGTTATTTAGCTCTTTGAGAGTCTTGTGAACCTTGGCTTATATACCGTGAAGTAGCTCTCCCAGGATCTGTTCTCAACAACCCTCTTTTACGGAGGTTGGAAAACAAAACACCGAATTATCCTACACAGCTTCTAGACAGGCATCACCTTGCAACACAATTCTGACTAATGGGAAGTTGAACAAGTTGTATTGTAATTATTTGCTTATGTATATACATATGTATATACAAAAATAATGCTTGGAAAGAAAGTTTTCCCTATTTCACCTTTTCTATATTGGTCTGTAGATACGGTGCTTTAGCAACTAATTGTGATCATGAAGTAAGATTAGAGATTGAAAAGAAGGACGGAAGGCACCTGCTGCTGTGAACGTCGTGGCACCACTCCACTGCCCTTGAACTTTTTAATTTTGTGAGACAAACAAAACACTCCCTGTATAGACCATTGGAACACAGTGTTCAATTCTGTGTAGCCAAATGCTTTCTTCATCTCTGCAGAGATTGATTTGCCTTTATGTCTCAATAGTCATTAGAGTGAGGCGGTCTTATATTCAGTTATTTAAATTCTGGGAATTATTCCAAAGAGATGGATTTATAGAAGACATATATGCCCTAAAATAAATGAATTTGGATAAAAAATTATATTACAGCAAAGGTTATTTATTTCAGTACTATTTTAATACTGAAAAATAGAAAAAAATGAATAGTAAGTAAGGGATTAAAAGTAAATTCAAAAAGTGATGATTATTTGATGGACCATTATATAACAATAAAATGGCTCTTGCAAATGAATAATGCTAAGAGAAAACTTTAATATAAATAGAAAGTAAAAAATAATTATACATGTAGTATGGTTAAAATGATACACTAAAACATATATTTCTAAGGTTAGCAGTCAAGTTGATACACATATACATACATTACGGAATGTTTCATTGTTATTTCATTATCCTTTTTTTCTTCATATGAATACAGTAATGATTAAACAGAGATTCATAAACTTTTCATTTTTATTATGCCAAATTTTAAAAACATACTAAAATAGATAGAATGCTATAATGAATCCACAGCTCCAAATTGTTTTCTCTCTATTCCTACACATTCATCTTTCATTCTGGATTATTTGAAGAAGCCACTAATATATCATTTTCTGTGACAATTTAGTCTATATCTTAAAAACTTACGAATGCTTTTTAAAATGATGACCATCCCACCACTACCACACATAGAAGAATCTAAATCACTAAGATCATGGTCAAATGTTTGGCTTCTTTTCAAATTTTTCTAATGGTTTTAGAAATTGCTTTCTGTTTGTTTGTATCAATGAGAAACCAAACACATTTCATACATTACAATTAGTCGGTGTGTCGCCTCTGCCTTTTACTGTTTCTTTGCAATTTACTTATTAAAGAAAATGTGGCATCTGTCCAATAGAATTCCTCAAAGTGTGGATTGAGCAGATTGCATATTACCAGTGTCATTTATTATATCCCTCCACAAGATAGAGATGCGGTTTATTGACGGGATTGTAGTGTATTTGGTGTTGTGCTCTTTCATGTTTGTGTGTTAACAGCTTTCATGTTCTATGCCCAAGTCCACCTTTTATTAGAAATTGCAAAAATGTAGCATTTTACTCTAAATATGTCTGTATTGTTTATTCATTGGGGATCTGCTTCCTGTCTGATAAGTGAGAATCTCTAGTCTCCCAGAAGAAAAGAGAGAGGGATCTCTGCCCTGTGCGTACGTATCAAGAACGCGTCTGTTAGATGCCAGGGGTGATCCTCATCAGAAAATAACCCAGTGGGAACTTGACCATTTGGGTACTGTGATGTTGAGCCTCCAAAACTGTGAGAAAAAGAATTCGTGTGGTGTAAGCCACCAACACTGTGCTATTTTCTTATGTAAACACCAACTAAGACAAACACTGAGCAAAATTTGTAAATAATGGAAACCAAGAATAAAAGCTTAAGAAACAGGGAAAGTATGCCACTCTATCTATTCTTGGAATACAGGAGTTCCAGAAGGACAGAAAGAGCAAAATAGAAAGTACAATCACATTAATTAGATAAATAGTCCCTGCAAATTAAATATTTTTCAGAGTAAGTCACCTAAAGCAATTTGCCACTTTGATTACTGTTCTTCAAACCAGGGAGTTCCTTAGACAAAGAGTAACTTCCATTTGTCTGTTCATACTGTTCCACTCATCACAGCCCAACTTCACCTTGAGTGAGTAGCTT
>NW_003852635.1:1123242-1128761 GCF_000181295.1 Otolemur garnettii | reverse complement strand
GTGTATTATTCACTGACTTTACCAATTGACAGCACAGAAAAAATGCAATAATTTGAAGAAAAAATGTACACCTCTTTCTCTGATCCAGCCTCTGATAATTGGAATGAATTGGGGAGGAAGGACTTCTCCAGCAATGTAACCTCACATCTTTGAAGGAAATATTCTAAAACGCAGAAGTGATGCTAAGACGTAGCTTGTAAGAGCGTCAGCCTAGAGTTTTAGTGGATGTGTGATGAAAACTAGTTTGGTCTAATATGTATAGGCCACTGATGACTTTCTCCAGTAAAGCGTGACTGGCCAAGAGCAAATTGAGAAGAAAGATAGTTTTCTTGGGATCTCTCTTGCTACTGACTTAGAAACTCTTAAAAGTCCTTAGCATTTCTAGTCCCTGTAAAATAGTGAAATCATATTAAAGCAGGTAAATCATAGAAATGCAATTTCCAAAGAGGTTTCTGAAAGCGGTTCTTTTTGGGATATGGATTATTTATTTGACAATCTCATCTAGGTTTAAAAGGATGTAGAATGAATTGCATCGGCAATCCCAATTACTTGGGAGGCTGAGTCAGAGGTATCTTGAGCACAGGAATTTACATCCAGACTGGGCAACATAGGAGACCCCATTTCTTAAGGAAAAGAGAGGAGTACACAGTCTGCATATGAAATGACTTATAAAGAGACCCAGAATGAGAATGTCCAATCTTTCAATCAGATCTCTTCAAAGATTCAGAATATTTGAGTTTCACCCTAAAATGCAAATTTAAGAAATATTTTTACAATGCTTATATTACAGTTAAACAGAGTAACAATTCATGTATCCATATGTCTAATGTGAAAAAAATGTTATTAAGCCACATGCTTCCTAGAAGATCAAGGTACTGTTCTGTGGTTTATTTAATGGCTAACTCCTGAACAAATTTTCAGATTCTATATCTACCACTTTGGAAACATCTGTTCTTACAGATCCTTTAATAAACTAAGCCATATTAGCAGGCTATTTACAAATGAAATTCAATATAAATATTTTTCTAAGCAAAAGCAAAATCTAATATGTTGTCATATACTGAAATTTAAAAATGTGTTATGTATCGATTTTAGAAAACATATTTGAACTTGCCTTTAAAGTAATATAAACCAATTAGGTTCTTTGGAAAAAAATAACTTTTATCTTATATATTTAATATATTTTATTAATATATAAGAAAACATATTTGATTTTAGTTTCTGCCCTGCTTCCTTGAAAGCTCTGTGCCTTATGGTGAAGGTAACAGAAATATGATAATTTAGTGTATAACATGCCAGTTAACTTTGCAATGTAACCGCAGCATTTAAAAAACAAAAACCACTTTCATTGCATTTATATTGTATCAGTATTCTAAAAATAAACATTACAGATCTCTGTTGTATACATTTTACAAGATCCACAAAAATTAATTTTTTTTTAATTTAATGGGTTAAGTACTTATGGGGAGAAATAGTGTGGCAGTTTATGATTTTGTCATTTCTGCCCCCTTATCTGTTTCCGGTGTGTAGAACTATGTTTAGCACAAAAGCAGTCTTCAAAAAGTATGTGGTGATTGAAGAAAGGACTGCATGAGTAGCTGCCCTAAGCAAATATTTGTAATTTAGTTACTAAGGAAGGAGATTTGACGGCTGATGAACTCAGGTCAAAATAAAGTACACTATTATACTATTTTCATGTACCTCTTTATTTTTAATATTTATTTATTCAGTTACCATACTAACGTCATTGAATTTCACTGTTTTTGACTCAACTGCTTCAGTTTTTATGTCAGAAAGGAGCTCTATGTTCTAAACATGGAATTCCTAGATATAAGCTATAGTATTGTCCAAAGTGTGATTTTACTAGGATGCCATTCACAAATGTCCATAGTAAGACATACTTTTGATTTCTTGATTGATTACTGATTATAGTAATTTTCTGTTTGGTTTGGGGAGGGTCAGAAATACCTGAGGTTTTATAAAGTTATAAAATGTACAAACTCAAAGTATTAAATAACAACACTTATAAATCAATATTTTCCTATATACCATGAGGTATACATATTTATTACAGAAGCAAATCTAGATGAACTGAATAAACTGCAAGTAACTACAGGATAAAATTTATTGCTCAAGATCAAAAAGTATAATAACATCACTCTTGCTCATTTGCAGGGCCTTCACGAGCCTACAAAGTCACATCACGGAGGGGAATATTTATAAGTTGCTAACTATTTGCAATTAAATTTACAGTCATAATATAAAAGTTTTAATTTGCTTTAGATAAAAAAAAATTCAAGGAAATATTACTGTACACCATAAGAAGGAAGGTTGGAAAAATGAAGTCACCACACAAAAGTAAAACTATAAATCATTGTTTTGTATTGTTTTGTTTTTTGAAATTTTTTACTTCCAATTGTCATAGTTTTTTTTTTTTTTGAACTTTTTTCTTTTATTTATTTATATATATTTTTTGTTGAGACAGAGTCTCACTTTGTGGCCTTCAGTAGAGTACTGTAGCGTCACAACTCACAGCACCCACCAGTTCTTGGGCTGTTGCCTCAGCCTCCCAAGTAGTTGGGACTACAGGTGCCTGCCACAACACCTGGCTATTTTTTTGTAGAGATGGGGGTCTCGTTCTGTTCAGGCTGGTCTCGAACCTCTGTCTCAGACTCACAGAGTGCTAGGATTACAGGCATGAGCTACCAGTCTAAAGAAAATGAAATGTATCATGAACTATAGAAAGAAAATAATTATGTATCCTCATGTTACATCTTAATTGTAAACTACAATTAAGGGAACTATTATCTAATTGTATAGATAGTCTATAGAGGATTTTGGTCATAATTTAGTAACCAAAAAATTAATCATGTTTGGATTTGGTTAGTTCACTAGCATGGAATCAATGACATTCATTTGCGTTTTATTTCTTTATGCCCGTGACATGTTTCCAGGGAGTACCTATTCTGTACCAAACACCATGATAAGATCTGTGTTACAAAACCTGTTTTAACTCTCAAGAAATGAAGGCCACTAGAACACAGACAAATAAACAGGCAACCACAGTGCAAAATGTTGAGCTCAGAGCAAAGTGCAGGGACAATTTTTTTTTTTTTTTTTGAGACAGAGCCTCAAGCTGTCCCCCTGGGTAGAGTGCCGTGGCATCGCAGCTCACAGCAACCTCCAAATGTAAAGGTAAATTTTACAAAAGGGATTCTAGAGATGATCTTTGGAAAAAGTAGTGCTTATGATGGAGCTATGGGTTGAAAGAGAACTAAATGAGCAAACAGGTGGGGAGATGGAACATTCCATGAAGACAGAACGCTATGTGCAAAAGTTCCCACAGACGAGTGTCAGTAGCACATGGCATTTTGGAAGAACTAAGTATCCTTCAAAATAGCTGACACATGGAACTCAAGAAGGCCAAATGAAGAAACTTCAAACTCCCTAAGAAGTCTTGATGGTTGCAAAACAGTCAAAAATAAATGTCAGTAATTAATATGTCTTGCACTTTGAATATGGAATCAATTGGCAGATCCTAAGTACAGAATTTAATACAATAAAAATAAAAAGAAAGTATTGGCAGGAAGAAATACATTTCTCTAAGTAAAGTCTGTTACATATAATTAAGACATAATTATTCTTTCATTACCAAAATTATACACAGGAGTATTATTTTCCTAAAAATCTTCCTTGAAAAATGTGTATGAAATATTTGGGTAAAGTTGGGCAAACATGTCTTCGTTAGTGATTTTTCAGGGAATTTGATTTTCAGTGCATGGGAGGGCACACATAGCAGTACAGTTTAGAATCATAATCAATACTCCCTCCTCCCTAAATCACTGCCAGCAAATCTTTCTAAAGCCTGTTTTGGAATGATTGGATTTCGATAGGACTTTTGAGACTATCTTGTCTAACTTCCTCATATTAGGTGTGAAAATGCAAAAGGAAAGATAAAAGGCAATTGAAAATTGTCAAAGTCCATCTTTGATTTTAGTTCTCATGCTTGATTCTCTAGCCAGGTAGCTCAGAAATCGAAAATGGATTTTTCCCTCCAACCCACATGTCTGAGGGGTAGAGGATATCCAGGGGCAACAGGAGCATCTGCTCCTTGGTCACATGGACTAGTTAGCATAAATTTCCACTTTCGGTGCTCCCCAATAGCTTTAATCTTCCTGAGAAAGTATTATTTGCTGAAGAACAATCCTTTATCACTTTGAGAAACTGTAGGAAAAAGTTTATCCTTACCGATGGCTAATTATACTTAAAATTCTAATTGTTCTGTTACTGATAGTGGCTATGGCTCGCAGAGAATTAGAGAGATAATTAAAACACTCTGAGATAAGCAGGGCTCTTTGGGGAAGTGATCACTGACTCAGACAAGGTTCAGGGAAAGAATGGGGAAGGCTTCTTTGTATAGATATGATTGAAGTTAGCAAATAAGTTGTCCATAGAGCACTAAGTATTTATGTATTTGCCGTGGCACACATCTGATTAATTATAACTATCTGTATTTATCTGGCTTACCTTTGTTTTCTCAGCTTCTAGGACTAATGTCTACCACTTACGAAGCCTTCAGTATCTGTCTGTCAAATGGAAGGAAGGTAGAACTAAAGTAAAAAAAGAGAGAGAGAGAGAAATAGAAAGAAAATGAAAAAAAAAAAAAAACAACCCTGACATACTGTGGGATTAAAAGCACTTTCATTTAAATAGTAGTGTAGTCTTCTCCTAACCATCAAATATTGTCAAATATTTCCTCCCTTTTCTGGTATAATGAAACAGATTTGCTACAAACTGTTTAGGATCAGGGTCTCTAACCTTTTTCTTCTGCTGCTGCACATTGAAAAAAGAGTTGACTTAAGCCACACATTAAATACTCAAACACTGGTGAAAGTGGATTAGCAAAAAGAAAAAAAAAGTCTGAGGTGGCGCCTGTGGCTCAAAGGGGTAGAGTGCTGGCTCCATAAGCCAGAGGTAGTGGGTTCAAACCCAGCCCTGGCCAAAAACTGCAAAAAAAAGAAAAAACGTCTGTGTATACTTGTCCAGATAGAAATTATAAGCAAAAAATAATCAGCAGGAAGCCCTGCAGGGTGTAGCTTGGACACCCCTAGCTTAGGGGAAAGTTTCACTGATGTTTGACAAGCAAGTTGTAGGGCAAGTTAGGGTCAAGTACCCCGCTATCCACACAGTCCACAGTGTGGCTGAGAGAATTAACATGTATCTAGACAGCGATACTTTTAATGATTTCCTTATACTTTCCACTTATAACATTTTTGTTCATATGTATGCAGGTAGTTCCATTTCACTGAGGTGTTAGTGTGTATTTTTTTGGCGGGGGGAGGCTAAATAATGGCCATTTGTGTTTTGTTTCTCAGCATCAATGCTCCCCCCTTCTGGAAACAGTTCTTCGTATTTCCTGTGAGAAGTCACCCTTCTTAGTCTGATGTTTGGGTAGCATTTTCTCCAATACATACATGCTGGCTTAAGCCTGTTCAGAATATCCATCTCAAAAATAACAG
>NW_003852635.1:1121401-1122988 GCF_000181295.1 Otolemur garnettii | reverse complement strand
TAAGGTCTGTGAACCAAGAAATTTCCTTTTGGTTCAAGCCAGTTTAAGTCAGGATTTCTGCCAATCACGAGCAAAAGGACCTTTAACGATGTGAGAAGAGAGGTGGGAATTATAACACCGATATTTATATCAATTGGTTTGTTCATTAGTCAAGTACACTTGGGAGCAAGTCAGCTCTGTGGTTGACAAAACTGTCCTCAAAAAAAGAAAGCACTCATGTTTACTTTAAAGCTTTATTCAGAGACTCAGTAGAGAATCTGTATGTGAAAATACCTTTTACGTAGTGAATTGATAAATAACTATAAGAGAGTATTATTAACCCCTCAGGAATATAAAGTAGGATGAGCATCAATTTTTCCCTTCTTATTAATAATGAAATTAAAGCACAAAACTACATAGTAAAAAGTGAAGATATTTGAAAGCTCTGTCCCAATTTTTGTTAGCTACTTTACATTGCTTATTTTATTTAATATTTTTTATACGTCAAAAGAATAGTTCTCACTTCCTGCTAATATCTGGATAATTTTTAAAATTGTATTTTATTAGTGACAGTAATTTCTGATTAATGTTTACACACTTCCCTTCTCAATACTCTGTGGCTCAGGTTACATTATAGGTTTTGATTGCCCAACTTGACCTTGTGTTTCAATGTTGTCGTGTCTTCAGTTACAGACAGACATGATTCAAAGCAGCCAATTTTCCTTTTTTCAAGAAGTAATTCACATTTAGGCTGTTTGAAATACTCTTGGGGTTAGCACATCAAGAAGGCATTATCCCAAGATTAAACGCTGGTGGCTGCTTGCAAAATGCTTGCAAATATAAAATATTTGCTCGGTGGCTAAACAGATGCAATTCTGGTATGCTGTAGAGATTTAGGGAATATTTAGAAGTGGAACATATTAAGAGAGGATACTTTCCTTCTTCTGTTAATTTCTGTTCCGAGATAAATGTATTTCTTTTAAATGGCATCATGCTAGAATCTTGGCTGTATTGCAGACTAAAGTGCTGCCCCCGGGTTCTCTGCCTATGCTTCTTGTCCTTGTTCATCCCACTGACCTACCTTTCATCCCTTGCACTGTGGAGATATTTATGTTGGAGGCTCTTGGAGGCATTTGAATAATGACAAACAGAGGCAGAGTTCAGCCTGCAGAATTCATGAACAGGTGGTCCTGAAGGACAGTTGTCCTAAGAACAGGTGTTTGTAGAGAACTCATGGAACGACCAGTTATGCTTATGAGAGAACAAGGGTTGAGGCAGGGCTGACATCACAGAAGTGCATTCCTAAAATAAAATGAGAAAAGCCAGAAGACAGTGGAGCCTGGGAACCTAAAAACAAGATCCTGTTATCAGTAGTTCATGACTTCCTCAAAAATAGCTCTAAAGTTTTATTTCATTCTCGTCTTTCAGAGCCAGGCAATGAATTTACATACTAATGAAAATTCTGTAAATTTTGGAAATGAACAAATTGCTTTGGTCGGAAGGTAAAAACAGGAATAGAAGAAACATGGGGCCCTGGGGATCAGGGCTTGGGTAGCCTATCCTTAGGCAAGGTATAAGGAAAAGGGGCTTAAATCTCGCACCTCTCCC
>NW_003852635.1:1113262-1120428 GCF_000181295.1 Otolemur garnettii | reverse complement strand
GAATGGCCAGGGGAAGGTAGGGAACATAGGGAAGGGGCCTGAATGCATGCTCTAAGAAGCCTTTCCATAATGTTCCCCTCAAAAGTAAAAATCTGCCCCTCTACATTTTATTTGTAGGATTTTTTACTATGGTCCTTAGATTATGCCTTATATTTCTAATGCTCATGACTTATTTTCCCTGGGAAATTATACTCTCCTTGAATATTGTAAGATTCATGTCTTGTCCACCTGTGACAGTCACGTAACCTGCACATTGAGCC
This sequence comes from Otolemur garnettii, assembly GCF_000181295.1. Classification (NCBI taxonomy): domain Eukaryota; kingdom Metazoa; phylum Chordata; class Mammalia; order Primates; family Galagidae; genus Otolemur; species Otolemur garnettii. The sequence continues at coordinate 1,120,168 of NW_003852635.1, read as the reverse complement.
TTGTATATGGCACTAAGTTTTCAGTGAATGTTGAGTGGAATTGAGTCCAGGTGATTAACTTGCTTTCTTTTTATGGCAATGTCATATATAACAGCATCACCTGGAGCGATTTTAAGAAATATGCAGACCTGGTCTAGCCACTGGAGTCTGTTGTGTTCAGTCGGTTTTACAGCTTAGGACATGATTTTAATAACCTTCCCCTCACCAGATGATTCTGATATACATTCCCAGTTAAGAATCACTACTCAATGAATGGGAAAGAAAATAGTGTTGATTTCCAATACATGTATCTCTAGGATAAATTTCAACCTGGGCATATTTTCTTCAGCGTCTCAGCCAGTATTCCTCTCCTGCTTATAAGCACCCTTCCTCAGGGTACTTTCCCTTAGGACCTATCTCATTTAATTAGTTGTCTTCTGGATTAGAAAGCAATCCCTGATCAGGTGTTAGCTGGAGGCTCCTATGGTGTTACACCCTGTAAAGCAATTTCAGTTTAATAGGGAAATGTGAGGACCAGAGTGTTTAGGCCTAAAGATATCTAATAGGGTTTTCAAGTACCATTGTGGGAGCTGTTTAAGGGTAGGATGTCTTTAAAATAGACTTTAAAAATCACAACAAAATAGGCTTGCTACAAAAGTGGTTATCCCCATTTCCCCAAATATCAAACCCCCAGTTATACTTAACATGAAAAAGATTCTGGTAATAACCCTTCTATTGAATTGTAAGGAAGACGTGAGGTTAGAAACATTTATACTTAGATTTTATTTTAAAGCCTATAAGACTTGTTTATTTTTTTCTTCTCAGATAAATAGAGATGTCGATACAGATGACATGTAGGGGTATAGGTTTACATATGTAAAGAAAAGTCATTCTCCAGAAATCCTGACTTCTAGAAGAAAGATGACAGATTGATATATCCAAGCTTTCTCCATTTCAAAACCAAGTCAAGATTTGCTCATTGGGAGATATTTTCCTCATCATGAGGTTAAGCAGAGCAGGAAAAGAGAAAAATTGCTACCAGAGAAGAAAAGCTGCACCCAGGAGGTGGCAAAAATCTCCTTTTCTCTCTTCTGAGCTGGGTAGCACAGCTGCTAAAATTTTTCAGTCAACCCTAATGCCAACTTAAGGCAAATAAGATAAAACTAAAAATAAAGCTCTTCTACTTTCAAAGTCATGTTGGTGGGTGAATTTTATAGTATCCTTTCTAAAAAAGTAAAGGCTGCAGAAATGATATTTCTTATTAAAGGTACTGTGCCAATTATTTGTCCTCTTTAAAAGAAAAATCTGAAGGCAATAAACACACAGACTTGTACACAGACAGAGACAAGTGCACAAACCACAGAACGCAAAAGACGGCTGTGGTTGGAACGTGTCCCCTCCAAAAGTCAGTATTAAAAGACGGGATGTTTAAGATGTAATTAGGCCATGAAGCCTCCTCCCTTGTGACTGGGCTGGAGAGCTCTAAAGAAGAGGCTGTGTGCAGAATTCAGCTAGCTTGGCTTTCTGTCTCCTGTCACAAGAGGACACAGCAAGAAGGTCCCCACCAGGGGCTGGTGCCTTGAAGTTGCACTTTGTTGCCTTCAGAACTATGAGAAAATAGATTCATGTTCTTTATAAATTATCGAGGCTCAGGTATTCTGTTAAACAAGCACAGATGGACGAAGACAAAACCAAATACACAAAAGGACTTCCAACTGGATACATGATACTATGTATTAAACACTCTGACACATATCATTATATATAGTTCTCATGCTAATCCTGTGGAGAGAAATATTATTATCTTGATTTGGTTTACTGCCATTAACCATCTAGATGAAAACCCCACATAGCAGGTTCTTTAAACACACATACACACACACACATTCAGTGGAAGAATGTTACCTGCATGTTAGGTAAAAACAGTTATGCTTTTCCTGACAGTACTTGGCTTAATTATAATATATTCTCAGTAAGCACAACGTATTGGTATGAGGAGATACTGGAACAGACAGATGTGATTCCTCACACATTTTCTTAGTTGACTAACTGATATTCATTTTTTATTGAAATGCTTTTTTATTAAATAGGTACCATAACTCATGTATTAGACTTTGGGAAGGGAATCGAGGTATAATTCCTTCTTTTGAAGAACGTATTCTAAGGGGATACAGAGAAGTAAGAAGACAATTATAATACAGAGCAGCAAAGGCCACAATGGGGAATTGGATTTGACAGAGGAGGTGCAGCTCTCCCTGGCAGGAGGGTGCAGAGACGTGCAGAGCCGGCTGGTAATTTGGATGAACATAACAGTCAGTGGTCTAGTTACTGCAATTACTTATTTTTATTAGAAAACACACAATGAGAATTATTTGTGAATAAAATTCCAGCAAATTGAGAATTGATTGTATTGTATTTCTCGGGGATTTAAATTCTAAACTTAACAAATAGATGAAACTCCTAATTAGTGGCTGCATCTTTTAATGACTTATTTTGAATTGGGATTTATGACCTGTTTCAAAATCGGCTTTTGTCTATAAAAAGTTATGCCTAGGAAAATATTTTAAACCATGATAAATATTGAGCTGTAAAGAAAGAATCACTAAATTAGGAGATAAATTTCAGTGGCAGAAATCAGATCAAAGATTCCATGCAATTAGAACGTGTCTTGGCAAGATGTCATAAGAGTGGCAGAGGCCGTCCTCCTAAAACCCAAATGTATATGGAAAAAAAAAAGAAATTGGTCTCACTGACATGTAGGATTAAAGGATAGGAAGGGAAAGCATCAGTTCTGGAAAGTTATTTAAAAATGGGAAATATTGGTAAGAAAACCTTTTCATACAAGGGTTGATATATTTTTTGAATGTTTGGCAAGATTGAGATTCCTATATGTGTGTGCCTACAGACTTTGATTTGCAAATTTCCTTCTGAAACTTACCAAGGATAAGAAGACAGGTTATTGGTTTGCACCAAGGGAATAGATGGTTAGGCTTTTGTGATTTTTTTTCCCCTCTGTTTCTGGGTTATTTGATGATCACTATTTCTTCAAAAACTACACCCACATCCAAGAGAAATCATTCAAACATGATCTAGGAAAGAGCCTGGGCAAGAGTGTTGAAAGACAATTTTTGGAAGAATTTAAACAGCCCTGAGAATGGTAGGTGGAGACACTGGATGTCCTTTAAAGGCACATATATGATTTTTACTGTGGCTCTTACTGTTAAGATTCACCAATGACCTTTAACTATCAAAACATGAACAATAAAAAACAACAAAAATATAAACTAAAAATAATCCCCACATTGAAGAAAGCAAAGCATGCATTCAAAACTGGATATACTTTACTCTCCAGAGTACATATTAGTCAGAAGTCAACACGTAATGATCAAAGTCAGCTGTCAAGGTTTCAATGCCGTGATTATATCTCACATCATATATACATGCACTTCAGGACACATTCTAAAAATAACATACAGGTAAATTTACTTGCCTTATATAAATTTTGTTTCTTCCTAACCATGTTTTATTTTACTAGTCCTTTTTTCAAACGAGGGCATGGAAGACCAGCCTAGATGTATGGATTCCTCTGACCTAATGAATAATAGCACACAGCAAACAGTCAGATACCAATTCCTTGTGAAGTTTTCTTAGTAGAATTTACCTTTAATTATGAGTGAGCTCAATCATTCAGTCCTAAGGTATAAGTTCTTCCACTACAATTAGAAATTATCCATGGAAAAGATTGGCTTTATTGACCAACTTTATACTAGTTAGCTTTGTAGGATATGTACCAGAAGCCTGCTCAAGGGGAATTTATTTCATCCTGGGCATCAGGCAGGATATTTCCCCAGTTACTTCTCATTACAATGGAAAGATGTGTTTGTGGAGGTCACTTTTTTTAAGTTATAAGATTACCACATTCCTGTCTTTTCTTGTTATTTGTGGATATAGAGCATGGGGAAAAATGCCTTTTATTGCATGTCTTTCCATGAAATGAAAGTCATCTCTCATTGTGCTGAAGGAACATTATTTACACACAGTACACACACTGTGAAAAGTGGTCTCATGACCATCAGTAATTGTGGATACTATTAACCAAATTATTACCGTAATGTAAAATTATTTTCTTTCTACTAACTTCAACTAATAGTAGTAAAGTCCAGGACTATTAAGTCCTGGTTATAGAATCTATTACCTATTGGTTCTTTGCAGTTTAATAATAAATTGTGTCAATTGATTACTTGGTCCAAACTGTAGTCAACAACTCCAAGTATATCTTTCTTTTCCTCTTTTATTCTCTACCACCATCACCACTGGAAGAAGAAAGAATACTATGGTGAATATCAGTCTACTAAAACACAACCAATGATACTGGTCTGCCATAGTGTGGCCATTAATTCTCTCATTCATTTCTTTATCCAGTATCTGCTGGGAATGTACCCAGGATTAGGTGGGACAAAGAAAAAGAGCAAAGTGTCCTGCTCTTAAGAAGCTTGTTGTCTGGTGGGGGATTCAGACTTGTGAATACACAAAGATGGTAGGGAGAAATAACAATGTGGGAACCTGTGCAGGGACACATTACTAAACTGAGGAGGGGACAAGGAAAATGCCTCTTTCTTGGCATAGTAAAACAGAGATAATTTAAAGTAGATGATACAAGAAGATTTTAGGAAGACACAGGATAGTTGTTGAGTCCTGATTCTTGGCTCTCAAACCCCCCTTCAGGGCCACTTACCAATCAACACCTCCTTTGTTTCAAGAGCAGTTCTGTTGCTAAACTAATTGGCAGTGATTATACAGCGGATTCCTGAAAGGCATACCTTTAAACTGAATATCAAACACAAATAGATGTTAGCTTAGGTACAGTGTGAAGAGCGAGGACTGCAGTAAGCAGCACGGGGAGAGTCTCGTCCCTGAGCAGAAGTGAAGACACATTCACCGTCTGAGGGAGAGGCCAGTGCAGGGAAGCTCATGTTGGTCCATGAAATACACAATGCATTTTAAAGGTCAGCGATGGAACAGCCAGCCCATTTCTTGGATATCTCCTGTCTTGACCATGTTTTGGCGCTTTCTCCCCCACACCACGGTGAAAAAATAACATGATTGCTGGGCTTGGTATAATTCCCAGAAGGGCAGCCAAGTCAAAATTAGCGTTTTGCCCATAAATCAAAGTAAATAGTATTAATTTTGTTGCAATTAGAGTGAGACTGATAAGTGGAAGCTTTCAACTCAAACATCTGCGGAAACTGAGCGATTTTTTTTATTATTAGACTTTTTAAATATTATGAGTAATTTAAATCATAGCTTATGCCTGCTATTTAGTAAAGCTCATTGAAGAGGGTTTAATACGTTTACAAATGTACCTTAAAAATTGACAGTTTCACATTTACCAATATCGTGAAAGATCGAGGGCTTAACATGAGGAGGGGGGAAGAGCTCACGAGAAGGATTAGAGACATTAACTGTCAGATGCCCGATAATTCCTGTTGCTTAACTAAATGCTATTTTTTTTTAAAGAAAAACTTTTACTCCATGCAGCTACCTACTGTATTTAGAAGTTCCCTGTGGTCATTTTAATTAGCTTTCCCACCACTCCTGTGAGACAGGCAGATAACATAATATGTTGAGTTCACTGAAACTGGCTATGGCTTAACTATTTTTTTCATGGAAATTTGAGTGTTATGATAGTGTTGAAAAAAGTGCCAGATTTCTTGAGTCCATTTGATACTTTGTCTAGCAGAGGTCATCAGTGACCAAAGTGTAATCACGGCATATGTGTTAAGTTATATATGCAGCCACTGTATTATCCCGGCATTTCCTCTCCCTCCAAGGGCCTCTATTGCCATTTTAAGTTTGCTGAAAGGCAGGGGTTTTTTTTGCCCTTAAAAGATTTACATATGTCATTTTCTGAAGTGTAGTGGCCAATGCAGACAGAAAGACTTAATATTTTTTTAAAAAATTAAAGATCACAATATTTCCACAGTAAAATGCGGAGATGTCAAATTGTAAAAGTCCTTCCCTGTACTGCGGTATGTGGCAGCTATCTGAAAAAGGAAAAAAAAAAGATGACAGGAAAATTAGAGATGGTGACAACTAAAGAGTATGCCTTTTCCCCAGCACACAATTATGACAATTTCAAATTTGCTTTTCATCTCTATAAATTAGTTATATGACTACATTAAAAACTGAAGTGACCTGCTGGATCAGAAGCTGGGATACCATCACGAGGCATTCCTTTAATAAGAACTGATCTAAGGAAACAATGAACTGGAATAGAATGGTATTGTCTTATTTATCCATGTAAGGCGAGTTATAATCTCACTGGAGTTGTGTTTAGCAGCAAGATGGATTCTTTAAGACTATGATAATAAAGTGCATTGTGTTCCGTTTATCTATGAGACATAGCAAAACATGTTCTAAAATTTGTTGTAAAGATTTTTCTTCCTCTTATTGAATAAAGAAGGAAATATATCAACCAAATTTCCTTTCCTAAAATATATATGTGTTCTCATTTCAATGAGAGAAAGAAAAGATATAATGTCTTATTAAAATAACCGAAACCAACAATTAGTCATGTTTAGTATTGGCCATTGCAGGGTAGAGACAGGGTTAGGGTCAGATTAAGCTTCAAGATAATGGTAGCAAATGTCACATATAAATCTGAGAGCAGATAGAGAACCAGATTTGAAAGGAGGAATTATCCAAGACCCACTCCATTATCCAAGACCTTTCAAGTCACAGCCCCAGTACTGAGAAGTTTGAAAACATTCATTAAATACTCTGTAGAACAGAAGATAAAAAATAGAGTCATTATATTCAATGATGAACTTATTTTTAAATGTGTACTTACATACAATCTCTTTAATTTTCATTACTTCTTGGTCATCATTTCATCATTCCTCCATCCATTTGTTCCCCCTTCCTAGA
>NW_003852635.1:1102099-1110229 GCF_000181295.1 Otolemur garnettii | reverse complement strand
TGAAAGAAAATGTTGTCATGTCACCATGTAAAGAAAGCATATCAGTAATAAAACCAGCCAGGTAGAGAAAGACAAATACCACATGATCTCAGTTATATGTGGAATCTAAGCAGTTTTTGGCCAGGGTTGGGTTTGAACCTGCCACCTCTGGTATATGGGGCCAGTGCCCTACTCTTTTGAGTCACAAGTACCACCACTATATGTGGAATCTGAAAAAGTTGATCTCATAGAAATAGAATGGTGGTTAGTGGAAGCTGGGGTGATGGGGTCTGGTGCAAGTGCAGGGACAAACTGACGTTATCGTCTCATTTAGCTACGTTAACAACATTGTAACTTAGGGGCCCTTGGCCTGTCGTTAAACGAGCCACTAGGAAGTCTAAGGCTCCAGTTTTCTGAGGTTAACGATCAAGTCAAGTTGTCAGATTTCATGGTCTGTACTACACTTCCAAGTGGACAAAAAGAGGAGGTGTTTGGTTATAATTAAAGGTCAATGTTGTTAACAACTATAGTTACTATGTTATACAATGGATTCCTCAAACTTACTCCTCTTGTCTAACTGAAATTTTGTTATCAGCTCTCCAACCCACTGTCTCCGCCCCGATATCCCACTATTCTGCTCTCCACTTCTATGAGTTCAACTTTTTTTAGATTCCATGCATATGTAAGATCGAGTGGTAGTTGTCTTTATTCTTGAGCTAAAACAGTAGATTTTAAGTGTTTTCAACATAAAAATAAATATGTGTGAGTTAGTGCACATGTTACATGCTATCTCCACTTAGCCAGTGTAAAACGCATGCAGATTTCAAATCCACAAGGACACAATGAATACATATAATTTTATCAATTGAAAAAAAAATTAAATAGTTTTTTTAAATCCTAGAATGTGTCTATAAAAAAGTAAATAAAATAAAACTGTTCTAAAATAATAAGAAAGGTCCACAATATATTATCCACAGTTCTGAAATCTAAAAATTCTTAAATCCAGAAGTTGTTTTATAACTCATTTGATATATATGATAACTTGATATATATGAGATGCATTTTAAACTTTGTCTTTACTATAGATGTCCATCTATTTATCAAAAAAATGTATTTATTCAGTTATAGGATGCAGCTCAAATTCCTCTTAGATGTAATATATGAAATATGTGCTTAACTACGTTTCTAAAATCTGAAATATTCTTAAATCCTAAACATATCTGGTCCCACAGGTTTCAATAAAGGTATTCTAGGCCAATTTTATCATCATTATTCATAATCCCTCACCAAAATACATTGTAAATTGATGTGATTATTTGAAATGACCCAATTCATTTGCAAGAGAAAGATATTTTTAAGTCATAATACAATTAGAAGAACATGATTTGCATTGGTAGCAATATTTATACCAGAATATTTATACAGAGAGAGAAGAATTAGAAGTTCAAAGTAGGGCACAGTGAAATGGCTGGTTCTTCTGGGTCAGGCTAGCTAGCTGACTTTGTTGGAGGCTAGACAATGTAGAGAAATTTGCTACATTCCAAAGTCTGGCCTCAAACTTTACAGGCTTTGAAAACTGTCAGCACCTCTTCAAGAATGGATGTGACACCTGGAGTTTAACTCACATAATGAGACTCACGAGATTGATATCTAAACTATAATGCTAGCCTGGTAATTTCCAATGGGAACCATCACTGCCGGTGGAATTATATACTTGGTGCAGAGTCGCTGTAGGCAAGGAGTATGTAAAGCCAAATTATATTCAAGGCAGTTTAAAAATTTAAAAATTTACTGGTAAGAAGGCAGCACATTTGGTCCAGCACATGGGAAGACAATGATTTGTACCACAGTATTTATTTAGTATAGGATCAGTGTAAAAGAACGAGGATACAGCTATGAGTAATCATACTAGACAGAGGAGAAATTGCCCTCTCACTCAGACCCTGGTGCTTCCCAGCTCTGCACAGCTCTGAAATGAGACTGCAGAGGAATCAACACTGCAGAGGCCCTCCTGGGTGAGCCACCTTTACATTCTGTGCCCTGCAAATTGCCACACATCCCCAATCTAAGGGGTTAGAGTACTGCATGATTGTTTAGATATAATAAATAATTTGATCAGGTTGTAATCACATCCGGCTGGCCTGGGAGCCGTCAAGTCTGTTTAAAATGTGTTTTCTTTTTCCTGATTCACTGTCTGTTGATGGCTGTGTTTAATTAGCAGAAATTACCTTGAGAGATCTTGCCTCTACCTTCCTCTTCCAAGATACTGAGAGCTAGCCCATTTTAATAAGAAAGGAAACAAAATATAAGTAATGGCCATGGAATATAGAATCAGAGAACCTGAGTTCTACTCTCAGTTTTACAACTCATGTTAATATGGGAGTTATTCCCGCCCTGGGTACACATCAACTATGAAAATAGAAATATTTCAGTTTACATCTACACATTTGTTTTGATTTTCAGTAGATAATGCATGTGAAAAGAAACATGTGAAATACAAAATTATGTTGAAAATGCATATATCATTATTAGCTGCCAGCATATATTCACTTTCACTACACTCAGTAGACATTTGTTGAATGAATAAACAGATCAATGAGTTGATCTATCTATTGATCATTATGTCCTGCTGTATTTGAAGCCGTAGGTCAGAGGTTCCAGTTATACATAACCTACCCCTGGGTAAAGTAAAGAAGCACAGTGACAGAAGACAGTAGCTGTGTCCAGGGGTCAACGTCTAAATAGATTCTCTTAAGCAACATATATTCAGAAATTGATTTCAATTGACCTTGTTGCTCAATACTCTAGCGGAAACAATGTTGTTTAATCACTTTACTCTTCTATATGTTGTTCAGGAAAACAACTGTCGTGAAGATTGCCTGGTCTTACCGATAGTAATAGCCTAGTAATAGCCTCTTTGCTGTTTGCTGTGTGGTGAAACGTAAACCTCTGCCTGTTTTTCCTTACAGTCTCATCATCTAACATACATTTATATCAGTAAGAAATAAAAGTTTGGGGAAAGCTTTTAAAAAGTCAGGATTTACTGTGTTATGATAAAAAATTATCAATAGAAGAGTCAAATAAGCAAAATTTACTTTTGTCTGTCATTTATTTAACAACACATAACAAGTACTCACAGTATGCAAAGCTATGTGTAGACACCGGGGAAGATATAAGGATGAATTAAACCTAGTTCCTACCTGTAAAAACCTTAGGGGAGATAAAAATACACATAAATAGCTAGAATACAAGCTAGAAAAAATGATGAATGCCTTAAGGGAAGCATAAACAAAGTCTATGAGTTTAGCAGCTATGGAGATAACTTTCTTGCTGAAGGTAAATGTAGAATCCATATGCATAGATGTCTGTATGTCTGTCTGTGAACACACACACATATGTGTTCGGGGGTTCTGTTACAGGTTAATCAGACTTTACAATGTTAACCAGTCCTTAAAATGGACACGTAATTTTAACGGTTTTAATAAAGAAACCAACAAAACTAAACATGTCCTAATAATAGCATCTAAGTGATTCAACAAATCATGATCAACAAATCATGATCCTGTTTTTAATGTTCAAAGAAATGTTTCAGCACAAATGCCAATTAAAAGATAGAAAACATATAAAGTGGTTAATGATGAGCCAGATTAGCTCCTTGGCAAATAACATCAAGTCACATACATCTCAGTCTAATTATTTAAAAGCTGACAATAATTACAATGAGAACTGGACCATTTCAGAAAATAAAATAGCTGAGGACCGCTGTTGATGTGATACTGACATGAATGTCAGTGAAAGCTACAGCATCAAATGTTCCATGAATGCTCCGATAATCGGAGTCAAGGCCTTGGTCCACTGGATTTACACCGTGGAAGTTTTGAAAATAACACTGGCCAGCCAGTCTCATTGGTCTCTGTGCATAGATAGAAAATATATAGTTTAATTGTAGCCAAACAAGCTCGAGTTAGATTTTATTAATTTGTTGAGAGAGTCACATAAATATGAAGGAAGCATCAGGGCAACTTAATAAGCATTGCCAACTTACAAATATCTATAAATTGACCAATCTATAAATTCGTGTTTATATGTACATATATATGTAAAATGAATATCTATAATTTATATCTATAAATTATCTACAAATCTAAAGGAGGAGATGAGATAGTTTCTTGTGGGGAATTGGCACGGTGGCATAGGCAAAAGAAACTATACTCAAGCAAGCACTGGCTACCTTGGAGTCTAGCTCTGTTACTCTGGCAAATTCTTTAACTTTTTGAGCAATCTTTATAAAACAGATTAAGCTTAGATAACATTAATAGCTACCTCATTAGTTCTTTTAAAAATTAAACAAGTTTTATATGTGAAGTTTAGAATAGCATCATCTCAGCAATTAAATCTGAGCAAATAACTTCCCTATAAAATGAAAACAAAATCCCGACAAGGCAAGAAAGAGAAGGAAAACCATTGACGTCGGGAAATTGATTGTCGCTAATATTATAATCATTCTTTCCTTTTCTACATAAAACCTGAATGAAAGATAGAGGTGTTAGAATGAAGATAAAGACATTGTATTTTTAATTTGAATTTATTTTATTTTTACACAATTAGCTTCTCTTCTCCAATCTTTCTAGCACTAAGTTTTCCCTTTCTTGCATTCTTTTTTTTTTTTTTTTTTTTTTTTCTGAGACGGAGCCTCAAGCTGTCCCCCCGGGTAGAGTGCCATGGCATCACAGCTCACAGCAACCTCCAACTCCTGGGCTCAAGTGAGTCTCCTGCCTCAGCCTCCCAAGTAGCTGGGACTACAGGTGCCCAACACAACGCCTGGCCATCTTGCATTCTTAATACTAAATTATGAATTTTATTAAGTGTAACATGAACTTAGATCTACTTTGCAATGTAGAGGGATTCCTGAATGTTGCAGAAATGCAGGTATTATATCTAATACTCCTTTGCAGTATGATTGTCAGACTAAATACAGAAAACCCAGTTGTAAATTTAAATTTGAATTTTAGATAAGCAAAAAATAATTTTTTAGGATCAATATGTTCCAAATCTAACACAGGACATACGTATACCAACAAATTATTCTCTGCTTACCTTTAAAATTCAAATCAATAAGGTATCCTATATATATTTATTTGCTAAATCTGGCAACCCTGGACTACAAGGAAATTTCTAGTGTTCTCAACCAAAAACAAATCAATCAGCAAATAGTTCTATCCATTCATCTTGGTCCTGCTGCTACCTCCTTCCTTTAGGTCATAAACATTCTGACCCTAATAATTCCTCCTAACTGCCTCTGGTTTTATTTTCTTTCTCTTCCAATCTATTCCCCACCTAGTAGTAAAGTCATCGTTCTAAAAAACAAACTTGGTCACATTAGCTTGCCTATTAAAAACTCATGAATGGTTCCCCAGAGTCCTCAGGATAAAAGCATAGACTCCTTAGCAGGTAATGTAAGGCCCTAGATGGTCTAGGTCTGTCTCTCTAGTTTTTCTGTTGTGACTTAAACTCCTACAACAAACCTTCATCCTGTCCTGATTCCTTCGCCTGGAAAGCTCTCAAACTTTCCCCACTTTCTCTCCTAGTGAAGTTCTGCTCTCCGATCTGAGTTATGGGCCTTTTCTTTTACATTATCCTCTAGGGTTCCAATTTTAGCACTTTATAACAATTATCAAAGAGGACTGCAATTACCTTTTTCACTCTTTAGTCCCCCCGGTAAACTAAATGCTTTGGGAGGAAAGGAGTTGTTTTTTTTAATCTGTAACACATGACATCGGACACGTTTTTTTAAAAGTATGTTGAATGAAGGAAATTATCTCTAGTTTAATAATATGTTAGGAAAGCAGGTAAGACAAAAAAGAGTTTTTCAAAAGCTATAATAAAGCAAGACTTTTAGTCAGCACTTGTGTTTCATCTACCTTTGATTACTCATTGGTGACATTGTTCTTTTTTTTACTGACAAGTACAAATTTGCATGTGCATGTATTAATGGAGCACAACATGAAGTTTTGGGACATGGATACATGTGTAATGGCCTAACCAAGCTATCTGACAAACTTATACTTGTCATGCTTACCATTTTTGTGTGTAGTGAGAACATCTAAAATTTACTCTGCTAGCAGTTTTCAAATGTACAACACATTGCAATTAGCTATGGCCACCATGATTTACTATAGTTCTCTTCAACTTATGCTATCTTTCTAACTGAAATTTTGTGTCTTGTGACCAATATCTTCCAATCTTCTCAGTTCCTAGCCTCCAGTAACCAACATTTTATTGTTACTATGAATCCAACTTTTCTGCTCTCTATAGACAAGTGAGCTCATGTGGTATTTGTCTGCTTACCTGCATTATTTCACTTAACATAATGCACTTCAGGTTTACCCATATTATCAAAAACGACAGGATTCCCTCCTTTATGAAAGTAGAATAGTGTTCCATTGTGATTATATGTACATGTGTGTGTGTGTGTATTTCATCATATATAACATGTATCTCAGATTTTCTTTATTCCTTCATCCGTTCAGTTAGGTTGACTGCATGTCTTGGAACATGAAATGTGAAGTGAATAATGCTGCAAAATGTGTAGGAGTTCAGGTGGCATAGCTCTTGATATGCTAGGGAAATGACTTCCAATTTTTTTTTTAAATACTGTTGTTTATAGAATCATTGCTATAATATCTCATTTTTATAAATATCAAAGATGGACAGGAGCTGACTAACATGAGCTAAGAATTGTTTTTACCTCTAATCAAGGTCTTTTAAAATTTGATATGAAGCAATGTATTTTTAGGAGGTAAGACAGAGTACAGAAGGCACACAGCCCACCCACCCAGCTACTTACTTCCAATCCTGGAGACAACTATCTTCACAGTTCTCCAAGTGCCCTTTCAGAGACCATTTATGCAAATATAAGCAAATATATGCAAATAGAAGCACACATACATTTCCATTGTTTCTATGGGTAATTAAATCTTCAGCTAGTAAAGAATATAAAGTTACAAACCTTTCATCTGACCTATTCAAGCAGTAGCTTGCATAAGAATAATTTTTTTGTGCTTGGTTTCACTGTTTCAATCCGTAATTAAGTAATTAAATATTCATTAATAAAGAATTTGTAATGTCCTGATTGCAAATTTTACGTGGGTCACGCTCCACAAAAATATGCTCCTTTTCATTGTCTCAAGATTTTAAAAATTTAGTCAGACAGCCCCTCTAAAGTTTACGTATTTCCTCCTTATTCAGTTTTTTCTTTGTGTTGCATAGTTGAACTTTCTCTACCGTGTTCATATCCATCCTCAATGCTCAAAAGGATTAAAAATTAAAACTGAACAATATATGAATCAGATACATTTTTATAAACATTACGAATCAAAATAAATCCAAATTTTTCTGAAAATATTTTTCTTATGAAACATGCTATATTATATAATTTGTTTTAGCCTCTTAATTATGAAAGTAAGAATTTTGAATCATATTTATATGAAGAATTTTATGTAGCAATTTGAAAACAAATCAAATTTATAACATTTTAATAGTAATAAAACTATCTGTAATTTTTTTTTAGCTTTCTAGAATGTAAAGAGCGCTCTGGTTGCTGTTGGGAATAGGAGACATGCTTCCCATGGGTTGTGTCTCAACCGTCACGTATACTCACTGACCAGTCATGTCAATTATTGTATAGTGTGAAATGTTTCTTGCCTGCTCTGTGCAACTTATAGGAAAAGTGCACGAGTGTGTGATTATCCCGGGAAGCACAAAATGGAGTAAGAAAAAAATTGGTTCCCCCCCATTTTTAGGAATTGTTTTTTCCTTTTCCAGGGGCTTTTTCCTTGGTGGTAAATTTACAAGTAAATACCTATGTATTTTCTTTTACCTAAGCCTGCTCCATTCTCTCCATAGTGTCTAAAGCTGCATCCATCTCTAATGCAGTACAACACACAGGTTTTTTCAATACTCAGATACAGTTTCTTTTGGTTTACAGCGAATGAGGCAAAGATGTTGAGAAGTGTTTCCCTGGGGTTTGAGTGGTGTTAATATGAAAGTAGATAAGCAGGATTAAGCATTATCTTATGCTAAAACTGAATATGAGAGTGTGGTAACAAGGCGGCCATGTGTTCTTTACTACAGATCCTGAAAATGTGTGTG
>NW_003852635.1:1074117-1101777 GCF_000181295.1 Otolemur garnettii | reverse complement strand
TATCTTGAAATAGACATTTTAAGCTTCCTTTGGTCATAGTTTTGATCATGGGGAAGTATTAGTCTTCCTGAGATGGTCAGCCAGAAAATATATTTAAATTATCAATCCATTTTACTACATGGATAGCCTCTAGCAATTCACCAACCAGGAGGCCCTTTGAAAGTCTTTTTTGTTTTCTGTCTAAACAAAAAAACTGATGAGTAAATAATCACCCAATAATCACCTATCTGAAATGACCTACCCACAGTTACTTTTGTCTTTTTAACACAGTTGAATGGTTCCACCTTATCAGGAAACTTATTTAGCTTTATCTTTGGTCCTGGCTCTGAGAAAGGCTTCAATGCCTTTTCAATGCCTTTTCTGCAGGTAAATTTTGACATCTAATTAAGTCTCTCAGACTTTCTAAATTTCTTTTTGGAACAAAACCAAGCAGTTTTCATCCCTTTTAATTCTCTTTTCTGTTGTTCTGTAGTTACATAAAAATATAGATATAATAAAAATACAGTTAATTAGATTCAGATTGGCAATATAATTGGCAGCTCTTAAAACACTGATATATTAACATTTCAGAGTAAGACTGTAAATTTGTACCTGGCATTGTTAATGCTTAATTATTATATTGTCATTAATTTTAAAAAATTTGTGAAGTCACAGATATTTTGTTAGACATGAGGAATCCTCTGTTATTTAGAGGCTAACTTGTTATGATATTATCTAAATTATCCCGGACTTCTCAAAATATTCTAACTTCTAGTGAAATGGTTATACTATATTAATTAAAATTTGTATCCATCAGATTGCTATTTGCAGAATACTTCCAATTATATATGAAAATTTTTTTCTTTTCAGTTTTTGGCTGGGGCTGGGTTTGAACCCGTCACCTCCAGTATATGAGGCCAACGCCCTACTCCTTTGAGCCACAAGCACTACCCCATATATGGAATTTTAAAGTTAAAAAAATACATATTCAGTTAAATATGTATTTATACAAAATAGCAGATATAAGCATATGTGAACATAGATATATTACAGTGAATAATTAGGAGATAATACACATTCACCAGTATGGCTGCCTTGGAAAAGATAGACAAAAACACCTTGTAGAAAATGTAAAACTAAGTGCAGAATTTCAAATAAAATTGACACCAAACTGATTCACGACTATTTTAAAAATGGGACTCATCCATATTTGCTGTGAATGATTTGATATATAAATTATTGTGATGGAAATGTTATAAATTATCTTAAATGAGATACTATATTTTAAATCTCAAAAATGCTTATATCACATCTAACTACAACACAATTGTATGGGGAAAATGTAATTCAATGGTCAGAGTAAAGTAAAGGAAAGAAACAATGAATGAACAAAAAAAAAGGAACTCAGATTGAATTCACCCGAGTCAATGTAACCCTGACTGCAGATTTCTTTCATGTTGTTGTCACAACTTTGAATGTCTGATGCAGAGAAATATTATGCTGGCCTTGTAATTATGAGATCTGTGAACCACCCACTGCATGCTATGACCTTAGAGAGTGACTGAATCTTTCTAGACCTGGAATAGATGACATTTATGATCTGATTCAGCTGTAACATCTATTATGTCTAATCTAATCCTTTATGTGAAGATTCATCTTAGTCACCTCTCTCTACACACAAAACCCAAATGACTGTTCACCTTTGGGAAAACTTACCTATTTTTTTTTTTTTGAAGGCAGAGGTTACTAATTTGACTTTTTCTTGCCAAAAGATGCTCATGTCCCACAGTCTTCCATTCACTGTCAGGTAAATCAGTTTACCACACAGTCAGTAACAAGGAAGACCTTCATCCTTCATCCAGAGAAGCTTAAAGTCAGCATCAAAAGATTGATGGAAGCGAAAAAGAAGAATGAAGACCTGACCTTATCCTTGGTCATGTGAAAACATGAAGTAGACGACAAATTTAAATATCATGGGTGATTTTTTTCTGTTAGGGAAGAAGGATATAATAAAAGTTTGAGAACATTTTAATCATAAGATCTTTATCACATAGCATGATGAAGTAGCCTCATCAACTATTAGCTTTATGCTTTCCAATTTATCACCATTTCCTAGTTTTTTAATGAATTCCCTATAGATAAGCTAGTTTTTGTTTTTTTTTCAGTAAGTGTGAAGGGCCTAAGATCTTAGCCTACTTGCAAACTGCCTAGTTAGCCTCCAAACTTTCACAGAAGCTGGCAAAGTCATGGAAGTGTCTGGGCACAGCAGGCATCATGAGCTTCACGTTCACATGGGTTCCCCTCATCGGCTCTCAAGCCCAAAAGTAATGCAGAGCAAGGCAGCTTGATGGTGCCTGCCCATATCTGTATGACCTCTGAGGACCCTCAGGCTGAGCAGCCTCCAGTCTTGTGTAAAGGACTGCTCTCAGGCCTGCCCAACCCTTGCTGTGGAGGGAGACAGCCTTGTCAGCACACACCTTGCCGCTTGCTCAAAGCACATATAGGAACACAAGAGACCCACGAATTGTCTGCCAGAAGTCCCCAAAAGCAAAGAAACAAAAATAAAGAACAAAAACTTAGAAAATTTTCCTTGATTTAGTTCTTTAGAAAGGAGCACAGAAATGCCATGATCAACCAAATATAATCATATCGAACATCTGTAAATGCCTATCATAGGCCTATCCAGGCCTTTTCATGTACACTTTTATTCTTATTCCTAAAAATATCACCATGAGGAATATAATTCTCAATTTCATAGGCAAGGAGATTAATGTTTATGAAAGGACTGTTACTTGCCTCTTGGTCATAAAACTATTCCATAGTAGCACTGGGATTTAAACCCAGTATAGCACACTAAGAAATAATTGGTAGGAGACCTTAACATTGAAAGTAATAATCAATTTTTTGTTACATTATTTCTCTTCATTTTGTTCACTTTGTATGTATACCGTACTTATGTAATCAACTTGTTAAGAGGTAGTATTGTTCCTTACATAAATGTGACAATATAAGATCAAATCAGTCACTGTTATTTACGTTAGAAATCTTAGTCACCTAACTTCATCCTAACACTACTTTCCTCCTTTGTTGGTCTTTAAGTCTTTAAATGTGAGTATCTGAAGGACAGGTGTATGAGGAATTATGCTTAATAATATACTTTAAAATACTTTCTATTAGAAATAATCTTTTCATTCTCATTATCAGGACCTTTAAAATCGAAACATGTAACATATTGTAAGCATATTCTAGAATTTTTTTAAAAGGAAGAAAAAAAAGAAGAGAAAAAAGAGTAGTCTACTCATGACTTATTACAGCAGGTATTAATACCGTGAGAAAATTTGAGGTGTATATATTTCTAAAATATGTTTTAACATCATCTTTTTGATTATTTTAAGGATATCTAATCTAAAATCATGCTCCTTCAATCTGAACTTTTTTGTTAGAAACCTGCTATGTTCAATCTCAGAGTAGTCAGTGAGTGGGTTAATGGAGGAGCCATGTATTAACACTCCACAAACGTTTTCAAAGCCATCAACAGTTAAGAGGATTTGTTCTTACCAGTGAATCTGCTTGGAAAAATATCTTTGGAACCACAGTAAACACAATTCTATTCTCTTGCCATTGTTAATGTAGTTATTAGTTGACTGATTTTTGGCTAAGCCCTAAGGATAAAGTGTTGAAAAAGGTACAGTCAGAATTATTAACGGAATTTATAAAATCAAATGGGTCATTAGAATGCAATCTACTGAATATCCCTTTTGAAAAATTCAATTTTCCATTATCTTGTGATCTGTTTCTCAGGCTCAAGTTTTAGCCAACAGATTTCCTCTAATTGTTACCTCTACAAATACATTATTTAAAAATGTTTTCTTTTAGTCCTAGCACTGTGGCTTATGCATATAACCCTAGAACTCCGAGAAGCCAAGGCAGACAGATAGCTTGAGCTCAGGAGTTCCCAGCCAGTTTGAGCATAAGTGAGCCCTCGTCTCTACTAATAATGAAAAACTGAGGCCAGAGGAATGCTTGAGCCCAAGAGTTTGAGGTTGCTGTAAGCTACGATGCCAAGCACTCTACTAAGGGCGAAAAATTGAGGCTCTGTCTCAAAAGAAAAAATTGGGTTTTGTTTTTTGTTTTTTTTTTACCTTTGTAACATGTAAAAGCATTCTTCTCTTCATCTGTCCTTTCCACGTACTTTTCACTTGGCACGGCATTTAGAGGATTAAAATAAAGCCAGTTATATCTGGAAGACTATGACTTCTTTGTAAACGCCTACTAGTTGGATATTACAATTTCCACAGTTGTGCGATGGCATATTTGCATAACATGTGAAATTTGTCTTTAGTAGAGATGAGTTTTAGCGTATAGCAAGATAAAGTTCACATGTATTAACTTTAAATCAAAGCTTGATTCATCTTCGCGCACTTTTTTTCACAAATTTGTTTTCCCATCAACACTGGTTTGGCCACTTCCCAAGAAAAAGCCTTTCAAAAAAATGCTTTTTTTCTAACGTACTCCTTTTCCTTTTTATTAGAGAGCTATAAACAGATATTAGCCAATTTAAGTTCTATCTTTTAATTGCTTTAAACTTTTCCTTAACCCCTTCCCCCCAGTTTCAATTATCTCTTAATTTCTCCAGTTTCAAACTTCTCTTTATTTCCCCTATTTATTAAGAGTTTAGCACAAATCTGTCTAATATTAATCTTACCATAAATGATAGTGGTAATAACAGCCAGAGAAACAGTGATAAGTAATTAGCAATTAATTGGGAGCTTAATATATGTCAGACATTGTATAAAATGTACATTTGCTCATTTAATTCTCATAATAACCTAGTAAGTTTTTTAAGGAAGATCTAGATACCAAGTGTTTGAATAGTCAGATAACTTGGGTAAAGTCACACAGCTAATCAATGTTTAAATTGGAATTTGAACTTAGTTTTCCCATTTCCAAATCTCACATTCTAAACCATCAAATTATATGTTGTACTTGAGTGATTTTACTTTAGGAAAACCTTTATTATCTTCCTACTTATAATACAATATGATTGAAGTAAATGCAAATATATCTTATGCATTTCTGGCTCCATCACAGAGCCTAACTTCTTGTACACTGACAGTTCTTATTGAAAATGAAGACATTAATTGATACAGGTAATTGTAAAACTGATTATACATAAAAGATAAATTTTAGGAGTAACAGTAAAATTATTGAATTATTGAATTATTAGTAATTCATTTATATCTAGCTTTATGTTGCATTAAGTTCAGTGCGGTAATTCCCACCACTGAACTTGCATCAGTATTCTTTCTCTAGAGGTTTTATCAAAACATCGATTACTGGGCCCCACCCCCGCAGTTTCTGATTCAGTAGATCTGAGGTCTTTGAGAACCACTGGTCAGCAGTTCCAGGATCAGAAAATTTGTGCTAGCATCCCAGGTTTATCACCTAAAAGCTGTGTGGACTTGAGCAAGGGACTAAGATCTCTGGGCCTCAGTTTTTTCATCTATATGAAGGAGATATTAGAGTTTCTGCATAGAGTAAATGAGGCAGTGTATATATAAATTGCTTAGAACAGTGCCTGGCATATACATAATAGGCAATTAGTAATTATTAACCACATTTATTACGATATGAATGTTAATTATTAAGTTGCAGGCATCACCAGCTCTTTAGTAGACTGCTTTTTGTGTTGTATGGCAAAACTCAAAGCACTGAGAGTTAAACTCTGAGGTTTTGTTCTCAGAAGAGCAGAGATGAAAAGCATAAGGAAGGTATTTTCACTGGAATATTCAGACGCAAAACAATTGTACAAAAAACACAGACAGCCCTATAGGGGAAAAGCTTACGTTAGGAATGAGGGGACAATAGAATGATTTTAAAAGAGACAGAGCAGAGGTCAAGGATTTTTCAATGAATATGAGACTCAATCTGAAATGCACAAAATTCAAGATGAAGTTTTCTAACCATAAAATTATCACTGCTTTATGGACAAGTAACATAATGCATAATTTACTCAACCATTTTACTCTTCATTCATAAAATTGGTGTAATTTCCAAAAATTAATTTGAGGTGCAAAAATATACCAAATATTCTCAAATGAAAACCTGAGAGAATTTGGCAATTTACTGCTCATAAATGGAGAAGCTGAGCATGTCTGAATTTGTGTGTTAGCAATAGAATGAATTGTACCAGGGTTTCATTCAATTCAGATTTCTGTTTTATTTTATTTTATTTTATTTTATGTATTTATTTCTGAGATATGATCTTGCTCTGTTGTTTGGGTTACATTGCAGTGGTGTCGTCATAACTCATTGCAGCCTCAAACTGCAGATCGTGCTCAAGCAATTCTCCTGCCTCAGCCTCCTGTTTAGCTGGGATTACAGGTATCCTGCTAACCATGTTAGCTTTTTAATCAGCAAAGGCAGCCACATCACAGGATACTCCCTAAAGATAGGAAGGATGTGATGTTTAGTGTGCCCTAGTATTTGACTAATTGTCTCATTTTCAGATTTGACCTCTTGTATCTCAGATCACAGTTTAATCACAAAATAAAAAAGGGAAATTATTTCCTTTATTTCCAACAATTTATTGTAATCTAAAATGATCTGGGCAGAAAATACAGCAATGGCATTATTTCCACCTTAACAGTTTCAGGTAAAAAGTCTTCTGTGGTCATTATTGTGAGAATAGGCCTGTAATTTTCCTCCCATGCCTCAGGAGGCAGACAAAGAAACAAAATCAGGTTAACATTTCCATGACTTATATAAAGGACTAATACTTCCACCAGTTTTTCTCAGAGTACAGTCTCTGGGTATCTGCCCCGGAATAATGTAAGATGTTTTGTGAAGAATTGAAGTTTCTGGTTATCTCCAAGACCCACTGACTCACAATCTCTAGGGGAATACTCATGAATTAATCATTTTAGAGGTACCACAAGCAATTCCCTTTTCTCTACCTCCTGTAGCTATCTGCTGTTGACAAGTGAAGAAAAAGGAGAAATTATACGGTTAAAAGCGAATTACATTTCTTTCTTTCAGTTTAGGAGGTATGCAAATAAATTAAGCCCACCATCAGAGATAATATATTTTCTGAGAGAACCAAGCACAATAATAAACAACATTTTATTTTTAGCTTGAAAAGTGCTGCCACATTTTCATGGATGCTACAGATTCAACATGGGAAAAACTTTCAATAGTCTATAATAAGCCTGGATACTTTAGTCTTACATGTTTTATAACACAAGAGAAGATTTCTAGAAAAATGTTCCCCTCATACAAATTTTCTCATGTTGAAAATATCCAAATAAATATTAGTATCACATAAAAACAATGAAGACAAAAATGCTTCCTATAGCTTATTAGTATTTCAAAGGAAAAACTGAAATGTCACCAATTTGCTATATATTATACATTATGTATCTTATATATTTTTCTTCTTTTCCAAAAGTGCATTATTCTGTCATAAGAAAATGAATGGCCTCATATTTATTTTTCTGTGAAAAATGTGTATGTATAGTTGTGGAGTAAATATTTAGAAGTGAGTTTACTAGACATTATTTTTCAAAATTCCACTAAATCAATTGACACAAAGGTATGACAATTTCCACTTTCATCAAAGCATTAAAAATCAGTGATTTTTATAAATTTTTAGCCACATTAGCTATTAATAAACCTTTATATTTTTACCCGTCAAATGGAACAAAATGGTATGTGTTTGTTACAATTTGTATTTATTTCTGTTGAGAATTCATCATGCTTATTGGTGAATTGTATACTTACCGGCCAGTTCTGCTGCTAATCTGCTTAGATGTCTCTTACTAATTGGTAAGAAACTTTTATGTTAAAACAATTTAACCTCTTGCTGTTATATTTTTGCCATTTTTTTCTGGTTTGTCATTTTTCTTTGGCTTGGTTTATGATACTGCCTATTTAAGAGCTTTAAAATTTTGTACAAGCAAATTCACTAATTTTTTTCTGACTTTAATGTACATGAAAAAAGACTTCTTAGGAATTCTCTTTGCTTCTCTAGGACTTATGTATCTTGCTAATAAATCTCCATTTCTTTGGTGCCATCAATACATTAGTAATAATTTATACTATATATTGCAAACAACTAGTTTATATCTTCTCTTTATACGTTTATTTTATTTATTCTAATCAAAATAATTATCTGACCATAAAGGTAATTCAAAGTATACAGTTTAGAAAATTTAGAAAGTAATTAAGAAAAATTGAAATAATTGATAACAATAATATCAAAATGTTAAAACTCTCCCTAGTTGATGTATATTATTTACTTCTTTTATTATCAAGCTATTAATTCTTTTTCCTTTTTTATTTTTTATTTTTATTGTTTGGGATTTATTGAGGGTACAAAGAATTAAGTTATACTGATTTTATTTGTTAGTTAAAGTCCCTCTTATAATTGTGTCCCACCCCCAAGAGGTGTGTCACATACTGTAACCCCTCCCCCTCCATCCTCCAGGGAGGGGGATATCTCTTATTTTTAATCAGTTAATTTTACTATTTTCTATCATTTATAACTTGTTTTATAAACACTTTTTTTTCTTTTTTTTTTTGTTTTTTTTGTTTTTTTGAGACAGATTCTCATTTTGTCACCTTTGGTCAAGTGCCATGGCTTTATAGCTCACAGTAACCTCAAACTCTTGGGCTCAAGCAATTCTCTTGCCTCAGCCTCCCAAGTAGCTGGGAGTACAGGCACCTGCCACAACACCTGACTATTTTTAGAAATGGGGTCTCACTCTGGCTCAGGCTGGTCTAGATCCCATGAACTCAGGCAATCCACCTGCCTCAGCCTCCCAGAGTGCTAGGATTACAGACATGAACCACTGTGCCAAGCCTTTATAAACAGTTTTTAAGATAAGATATCTCTTCTCATCTGAAATTCTTTGGAAGCAATAATCATACAAGAACTTAATTGCATAGACACATTATATGTTTTATTAACATTGTGTTGAATAGCCTTTTATATAATTTGCTGAATAAAATTATCACTATGAAAAATTCTTAAAAGCTGGATTCCTGGATCAAATTGTATAAATATATTTTCAGCTTTTTCTGTATGTTGCCAAATTGTCCACAAGAGATGTTGTATTGTCACCTCATGAACTATGCATGAAGTTTTTCATTTAACTGAAGGCTTGCCAACATTTAATAGTGTTTTTTAAAGTGAAATATGTAACAATAAAAAAAATTAAAAAATAATGCACAAAGGATTTTAAGTCTAATTATAGATTTCCACACGACTTTTACCCTTGTGAGATAAGCATATTGTCTAATCAATCATAAGATAAACAACATATATACTATTGGAAACTATCACTAGGAAATATAACTTCGTAGTCTACTAGATTAAAAAGTATTACCTAATAAAATATGAGCAGTGTAAGCTCTTGTTGCTTGCTATCTGCCTATGAACACCCTGTTATGAAAATTCAGGTTACCAAACACTAAATGCAAAGATCCAGAGATAAAAATCAGGGTGACTATAGAGAAATAGCAGTGAAACTAACAGTGGGCTTCCCAAATTTAACAAGAAAAATCTGAAAATAATAAAATATACTTTCATTTTGTTGAGGAAAATAAGTGCCAGTCTTTGATGCCCAAATGAACTACTATTGAAAGTGGCAAAATAAAAAATGAAACAAAAATGAAATTCATTCATAAGCCTTTTCCTAAAGAACTAGCACAAAAGTGCAGCTAAAGAAGAAAAAAAAAACATAACCTGGTGAAAATAACAATTATGAACAAAGAAACTGACAGTCATGTGGGGAAATCTACATATAATTAGCTATAAATATCAGTATAGATAGCAGTTACTATTTTCTTTATGTAATACAGTCTTAGAAAATCTATTTGTATAATTTCATCACATAAATTGATTAAAGAGATTAAAAAATATGATCTTCAGAGATGCAAAAAAATTGATCATATACAATATTTCCATGAGATTTATTTTTAGAAGTTTTTAAACAGAAGATTAGTTACTTAACTTTCTAAGTATTTTTATCTGACAGCTGCCGAACACATTTCACTAAACAGGTAGCACTAGAACATTCATTTGAAGTCAGCTATACAAAGAAAATACTACAATCTAATATCATCCTGGAGATTCTATGGAGAATAATAAAACTAAACAGAAAGTAAACAATGTTAGAATTGGAAAGAGAAAATAAAATTGGCAAGAACAATATAATTATCCATATAAAATATTTAGTTATTACCTACATAAATAATAGTACACATATTTTATGACTAATATTGACAATCTTAAGATCTCCATACCAAAATCAATAGTGATCTTATGAACCATAAATAGAAAATTAGAAAATGCAATTAAAAAATGACCAACCAGTGCCCAGGACTCAATTGCTGAAAACCAATCTTCAAAAAAGGGGATGAGAGGTCCTTGGAGTTAGTTTATATGAAGGATCAGAAAACCATGACCCAGAGGCCAAATACAATTCAAGACTTGTTTGTGTACTGCCTCATGAATTAAAAGGGTACTTTATTTGTTTGTTTGGATTTTTTTTAAAATTGGAGTAGAAGGAAAAGAGAGAGATAAAGAGGGAGGATGGAAGATATGGAAAGGAAGGTGGAAAGAAAGAGAGGAAGGGAGGAGAATAAAAGGAGGGGAGAAAGGAGGAGGGGGAAAGAATATGCAAAGGACTTCAAGAAGTTTAAAATATTTCTGATACAGCACTTTACAGGAAAAGTTTGTAATAATAATGATGGCTCAATACAATTAGAACACTTAGATAATTTTCCAAGGATTTTAGTTCTTTTACCTTTTAGTTCTCTTAAAAAACATTGCATAAAGTGATAATTATAGATTCCCATTTTACAGAAAAGATACCAAGGTACAGAGTCCACAGTTTATAGGGCTGGTAATCAGTCAAGTATGGATGCCAACTCAAGCCATCTTCCTTTCCCATTTGTATTCTTACAGGCATTGACTGAGATGATCACAATGACTTAGGAATAGTGGTTATATCTGAGGTTGGAGAAAAGAAGAAGCCTTGAGGCTGGAGACTTGGCTATTGCTAAAATATTCTCTTCCTTTTTCTCTTGTTTTTTGTTTTCCCAATATAGTTGTGTCATTTATTTCAGAGAAAGCTAAAGACAACTGTAGCAAAATATTAACATCTGTTTTCTAGTAATTACTGTAGCCAGCCACACAAAGACCAGTTCTACATGAATACAGTTATATGAATTATCTAAACAGTAGTTACCAGGAGTGTTGGGAAGGGAAATGAGGAGTTGCTATTCAAGGAGTATAAAATTTCAGTTATGCAACATGATTAAATTCTGGAGTTCTCCTGTACAGCACTGTGCTACTAGTTAGCAATACTGTATTTTACACGTAAAAATTTATTTATTCTATTTCCATAGAAGTAGACCTTCTATGGAAAAAAGTAAGGATGTTCCTTGAAAAATTAAAAACTGAAATATCATATGATCCAGAAATTCCATGTATGAGGATCTATCCAAAAGAATTGAAATCAGAATCTCAGAGAGATGTCTGCACTTCCATGTTTAGTGCAGCACCATTCACAATAGCCAAGATATGGAAACAAATGTCAGTACATAGTAAAATGAATAAAGAAAACGTGGTACAATGAAATAGTATTCAGGCTTCAAAAAGAATACAGTCCTGCCACATGCAAAGACATTGATGAGCCCGGAAGACGTTACCCTGGATGAGATAAGCCAGTTACAGAAGGACAGATAACACAGGATCCTGCTCACCTGAGTATGTCTAATGTTGAAATGCACAAAAACAGAGAGTGGAATGGTGGTTTCCAGGGGCTGGAAGTGGGGGGTGAGGAGAGAAGCTATTCAATGGTATAGGGTTTCAGTTAGGTGAGGAGATTAAGTCCTAGAGATGTACATGTACAACTTCATGCCTGTAATTAACAATAATATTTGTGCACTTAAATTTGTCAAGAGGGTATATTTCATGGTAAATATTTCTATCACAAAATAAAACAAAAAATACAAGGAAACTTTTGGAGGTGATGGATGTTTATTACCTTCCTTGTGATGATGGTTTCGTGCATCCATGCGCATATCCAAAATCATCGGATTTTGTAAATTACACCTGGGCAGTCTTCTCTGTATATCAAAAACACCTTTAAAAACTATTAATGAAAAGTGGTAACAGTTCTTACTATAAATCAAAAAATATATTTTTAAAAATCAAGTGAAAACGTTTCTCCTGAGTTTGTAAAGATGGCAATTTGGAAATTGCACTAGGTGAACTGTCGCTGAGTGGTGATGCTCACACGGGGGGTGGGGGGGAGGTAGGTAGATAAAGAAGAAAAGAGAGAATGGATATATGACTTTTAAAGTATGTTAACAAAAACTTTGGACTAAGTTTTAAAACAAATTTAGGCAGAAGGAAAGCTAGGAAGATTAGACGATTATGAGAAATTCAGGAAACCGACAGATTAGTAGGGTCATCCAATACTCTGGAGGAAGTTCTTTTCGAGATTGAAAGTTCAGAGTAGAGAAAGAGTATTAATATTTTCCTTCTATTTCACAAAAAGAGACCAGAGAGTTTTTCACTTTAAAATGACTTTTGGAACTTAAAATTTATAGCAACAAAATCAAGTAGTGGTATAACCACAGAATGTTTGATGCTGCATTTGTAAACTATGTATAGATAAATCTTTGGGACCAGATGGTCTCTAGTCAAGAGTTTTGAAGGCAATTAAGGCTGACATTAAAGTTTCATCAGTAAATTTAAACAACTGATGAAAGTAATTGCTCCACTAGAACCATCCTAACCTTGGGAGGGGGTTAAGGCTCATATGCAAATAAAGTCTCACTGTAAATCCTACAATTAACGTACATTGAACTGGAGTTTTATATTAAAATAGAGGGTGAAATCTACACAAAGATATTGGTGTCACATACATTAAAATAGATACTTTTGAGAAGAGAAATAGTGTTTATTTGTTTGTTTGTGAAAACCATATTAGTCTAATATAAAAACCACAGGGAAATGGACATTATTTAAGATTTTTGTAACTTATGGACAGAAATCTACTGCCTAATTGTATTGCATTCTCTGCAAATCAGTTTCCTCTTCTACCTTCAGTATATTTATTTTCATTTGCTTGGAAATTCTTTCTTAGCTCCTCAGTCTTACATTTCATTCCATGCTTGTTCACTAGTAATATCAGCTTTTTCTTTTTTACAGCTATGTCCTCGCACACCACATCTTCCTGAACTTTTTACTAACCTTCCTGAAATTGTATATATTTGCCCTGCTGTAGAAATGGTGGATAGGCAGGATGTGGACATAGCTTGCTCTCTAACTTCAGATCTGAGCCTGTGAAAATGTGGGAGTCAAAATATCCCCATTCAAGTTCTTAAATCTAGCAAGACTTTATCTTGTTTGACTTTGTCACTGGGGTGGTACATTTCCATTTTCTACTAAATGGTGGTCTGGTACTGTCAACTAAGGGACATAAATAAAATAAATAAATAAATAAGTAAATAAGTAGCCTTTTTATCATGCAGTAATTGGAACTGTTTCTGGCCAGGCCTAGATTTTCTGGTTTCATGTTAGTAAAAATGTCTCTGCAAGAGGCACCCTGATTTCCACTCCCATTCCATTTCCTACTCACTTCCTGGCTATTTTCTACAAATCTTATATTTAACTATAGCTTTAAAAATAAAGGAGGTTAGGAAAATTGACAAAACTCAAATAAAGTCTGTGGTCTAGTTGACACAGTGTGGTACCAATGTCAAATTCTTATTTTTGACATCCTATGTTTATATAATGTATTTTCATTGGAAGATGCTGGGTATAAGGTTCCTAGGAACTTTCTGTATTTTTCCCAACCTTTTATAACTCTGATTTTTTTCCCAAGATAAAAAGTTGAAAAAATTAAGTGGAAGAAGACATGTAAGATAAAGTTCCACATACCCCCCAAAGCAACACCAGTGTTATAAAAGGGTAGCTGCCTCATTTCATGTTTCATACTAGCCTTGGATCTCTGAATCAATTTCAGCCAAATCCCCTTTTAATACTTTTTTTCCCAAGTGAATTTTATTTCTGAAAAAGAAGCCATAGTGCAACAACTAAATACATTATTTATTTACTTTTCTCCCAATCTATTTTATTACTTTTATAGTTAATGAAAAGTATTCAAACATCCTCATCATAAGTTGCCCAACTGTTGAAATTTTAGATGTTTTAAGTGGCTCTTTTGCCTTTATTGTTTTCTTCCTAGTTTTTGGTTTGCTTTATATTTCCATTTTTTAATTTTGTTAGTTTCTGAAGAAGAGGAAAGGTTACATTAGGATCTGTAAGCAGATGCTGTTTTAAGCCCAAAGTATCCTAAATCTGGATGATATTCCTTATGACCCTCTTTAGTAAGCCTTTTTTTCCCCCAGAAATCATTAAGTTTGTTTCTGTGAGCAAGTAAATTGTGTTTGACCAGCTGTTCTATTGCACTCATTTCCAGAAAGAATTGAATTTGCTTGTGAACTCTGAACTCACAATGGCTAAACTTGGCAAAATGTGTTTTCTCATCCCTACCCCAAAAGACCAAACACACACAGTTATTTAATATAATGTAATTTTGATTGTTGGCTTAAAACAAAATAGAGGCTTACAGCAACTACAGCAGTATATTTCCCATGAAGTTCCATTTGTATGTCTTATAGGGTGAAGAAAACACTATTAGTGCTGAAATATTATTTGCAATTTATTCATTATTGGATCAATACTAATATATGTAGAAATTTTTACCAGATCCCAGTGCCTAGTAACATTTCAGCAGTTTGTAATGAAATGACTATGCGTGATTTATGATTATAATTAAGGGCTTTTAAAAATCATCATTATTCTTGATATGTGCTTGTAGGTTCATTTTGTCAACTAAGAATTCAATAGGATTCTTCATGTCTGGTACTGTGCTCCCACCTGGCAAAATGTCTAACATCTAGAGAACACTTACTAGACTAAAAAAAAATTAATACAAATATAAATAAGTGAAAGACAACCCTTTCATTTCTCCATTTCATTGCTCCACTGAGGAGCCATTCTCTATGACAAACTACATGTCTTTGGGAAGCATTTTTCTCACATTATTTTTTCAAGGATGTATGCATAACAAAATGCCATGGAAGACAGAGATAAAATATTGCTCTATGATGGAAGATGGATTTGTTTCTGACTAGAATGAAAAAAATAATGACTTTTTCCTGCACAAATTTGAACATGTTTGCCAAGCCTATGCTGATACATGTGTATATATCTATCTATATCTATATCTAAAGCTTCTGTGGTTTCCTAGATGGAACACAAACCCACTGTGTGCACAGTATTCACCTAGGCCACTTGATCACCTCTGTGGGCCTTAAAGAACATGGCAAACCAATGCAAATATAAAGCTCATATTGCTTGTTGTGCCATGAAATAAAGTCCTTTGCTTCTTACCCATAAGGATATGTACTACTGGTACAAAGCTCCGGAAGAGTAGTTTGTTAGCCTAGGAGTAAAGTAAAATCTTGCTCCCTTCAAAGCTGTTGACACAATCACTTAGAAGGAAGCACATTATAACTTTGTGAAGATCTGGGAAGGACATGAGGATAAGGGAAGGTCATTAGGATTTGAGAGAGGAAGCTAAGAGGGAGAAGCCAGGAGAAAATGAAAATTTACAAAGGATTAAGATTGATATAGTCAGGTTCTAGAGCAGAACAGTGTGAAGAACCTCAAAGGCACAAGAGGAAAGTGTGGCTTAGAGTAAAAGGAAGGTCACTTCATACTATTTGATTTGAGGAAAGGGAGAAAGAATCACTGTGGCACTAAAAAAGCAATAGGTAGAAAGCTGATGAAAATCAAGACTGGTGTCACATTTTTCTGAGTTGTCTATGCTGAGAGAGAGTGGAATAGGAATTAAGTACAGAGAAAATTTGAGGAAAATGAATAGTTCTAAGTTGGTTAGGAAGAGGAGGAATGGAGAAGTAGGTGACTAAGACAGGTAATGGAATTGAGGGCCCGGCTGAGTTCAGAGAATATAAATCTGTCAAGTTTTTAATATACACAGTTCCATGATGGTCTCTGGCAGAACTAAGTTGCTCTGAAGTAAAAGGCAAATATTAGAAACTTCCTTACCTGATAAGGAGTAGGAATAATAGCCTTTACTGTGTATCTTGAGATCAACCTTAAAGTTTCTGGCCATCTCAGATCTTAACGAATTGTGCCTTCACCTATGTGGCTGACCATGAGATGAGAGATGAGTAAGACCCTTTTAACAGAGGGACTCACCCTTTGATTCTCAAATATCAATTAAGAGTTAAGATTGACACACATGTTCTAACAGATTTTTGCTACTTGATGTGGTCCTTCTCCATCTAACCAATCATCTATACATTGAATCCACCTTCTTTTGAAATCATGTATTAATGAGGGGCCTTCTGCATGAAACTAGATCTAATTTGCATAAATGCCTTAGTTGTTCCGTTCATTGTTGAGGACTAGCCAGACCATGTCACCAAGGAGCTGTGAGTGATGGGAACTTCAAAGAAGCACTTGGCAAATGCATGTCAGAGAAATTCTTAATAATAATAAATCCTCTGACAAGACAAGAGCACTTAAGTCTGATGGTGACAGTTTAGTTTACAGAAATAAAGCCAATGTTCTCTGCTCCATTTTCAGGGTCTGAATGGTTTTAATCATTCTGTTTGGCAGATAGCTACATCAATCCATCTCATCATATCTAAATTCTGCCATCTTTGGCTAGTCATCCATAGACATATTTTTAAACTTCAGAAACAAATCAAACTTCAAGGTTTTTTTTTTTTTAAATCATTGTTCAGCAGCCATAGTAACATTCTCTCATTTACAGTTTGTAAATGAATGAAGCTATGAGAAATAAAACAATGCTCTATTTTCTCTAAATTAAAAACATAAAGATTGCTGTCAAATAGCTTTCTGAAAGCAGCATTGCTAAGGGCAGCAGTTATTATGCTTAGAATCAGTAACTTGATTGGCTATGTCTGTAGAGTCTTGCATTATGATTTGTCCCCGTTTTTTGTTCTTCCCCTGAATTTCTCACTCAGAGATCAATGTATTTCTTTCCCTATCTCCAGGCCTGAGTTTGGATTAGCCTTAGGCAAGTACATCTCTCTGGTAATGCCATGTTGTAAATAATTGGACTGAATATCTGACCTATAGTCTCTATGGGTTACTCAACTCCAGTCTACTCAAGTGCTCCTGATAACTTGCTTATATTATTCCCCAGTCCTAAATTTTTGCTGAGATTCACCTACATTATGCACCAGTCTTATATCAATATCCTTTCTTAAAAATTAAATTTGACTGTGTATATTTAGGGCATGCTACAGGATGTGTAATATGTTAACACATATATGTATATATAGTCATGCATCACAGTGATATCTAGTCTAGGTTAAACTGCATATACTTATGTAAGGGAAGTTTCATAATATTATAACATTGTATTTTTACTGTAGTTTGTCCATTTTTAGATATGTCTAGATACATAAGTATTTATCTTTCTGTTGCAATTGCCTACGGTATCAAGTACAGTAATATGCTACAGGTTGGTAGGCTAACAGCAGTGGCCAGACCAGTGGTCCCCACCCATTTTGGCAGCAGGTTGCATTGTCATGGAAGACAATTTTTCCATTTTTGGGAAATGGGAGGAGGAGATAAGACAAGAGGTCAAGAGGAGCTCAGGCAGTGGTGTGAACAATGGAGAGTAGCTGTGAATATAGATGAAGTTTTGCTTCCTTGTCCGCCAGTCACCTCTTGCTGTCTGGCCAGGTTTTTTTTTTTTGAGACAGAGCCTCAAGTTGTACCCCGGGGTAGAGTGCTGTGGTATCACAGCTCACAGCAACCTCCAACTCCTGGGCTCAAGCGAGTCTCCTGCCTCAGCCTTCCATGTAGCTGGGACCACAGGCACCTGCCACAATGCCCGGCTATTTTTTGGTTGTAGCCATCATTGTTGTTTGGTGGGCTGGGGATGGATTCGAACCTGCCACCTTAGGTGTATGTGGCTGGCACCTTAGCCACTTGAGCCACAGGTGCCGAGCCAGTCTGGCCAGGTTTTTAATAGGACACCAACCAGAACCTTTCTGGCAGCAAGGACCAGTTCATAGAAGGCAATTTTTCCATGGATGAGACGTGAGGGGTAGGGTGATATAGGAGGTAGAGCTCAGGGGGTGTAGATGTGTGGCCCCAGATCCTAACAAGCCATAGAATGGTACCAACTCACAACCAGGGGTTGGGGACTACAGGGCTAGACCATATAGCCTAGGTGTACGGTAAGCTATACCATCTAGGCCTGTGAAAGTACACTCTATGATATTTGCACAATGACAAAATTGGCTGACAGATTTCTCAGAACATATCCCGTAGTTAACTGACACATGATTGTACAGTCATGACTGCAGTAGTGGAACAAGTTAATATGCCCATCTTCTCACTTAGTTACCCATTCCTCTCACTATCTTGAGCAGTTATAATCTATTCATTTAGCAAAATCCTGAACATAATAAACAAATATTAATTACAGAGTTCATGTTGTAGATATGACTTCTTGGCTTGTTCATCCTACATATTTATTTACTTGTGCCCTTTAGTCTGCATCTCCACACTTTCTTCCCTCCACCTAGACTCTGGTAAAAATTGCTTTATTCTTTATTTTTGACTTGTTTTTCTTTTTAAGATTCCACAGGCTATAAAACAAAAATAAATAAATGAGACTACCTCAAAATTACAAGATTCCTCACAGCAAAGGAAACAACAATACAAGTTGTCAAACTACAAATCAGAGAAAAATATTTCACACCACATATAAGGGGTTAATATCTAAGATTTATAAAGAATTCATACAACTCAATGGCAAGAAAACATAACTCAGTTAAAAAATGAGAAAGGACTTCAGTGTTTCTCCAATTTCTCCAAAGATGATATAAAAATGGCCAAAGGTACATAAAAATGTAGTAAAATTACTTATCAGGGAAATGCAAATAAAAACCATTATGAGATACTATCATACCTCACAGCTGTTAGGATGGCCATTGCCAAAAAGACAAGAGAGAGCATGTGTTAGTGGGGGTGAGGAGAAAATGGAAAACCTGTACACTGTCAATGAGAATACAGATTAGTTTAGACATTATGAAATATAATGTGGAGGCTCCTAAGGAAATTAAAAATAAAACTACTCTATGTCTCAGAAATACTTCTTCTGAGCATATACTCAACAGAAACAAAATCACCACCTCACAAAGACATCTAGACTCCTATGTTTATTGCAGCATCATTTACAAAGGCCAAGATATGTGCACCTCAAAACCTTGAATAACTCTTCCTTTCCATTGGCTTCAACTACAGTGGATCAAAGTGTAACTAACAAAGGGCCATGTTTTATCTATTTCTTTACCCTCAGGTTCTATCACAGATTTCTACTTTATGAATAATTATAGCATAATGGAAATATGACACAGTTTTAACTCATGTGAATCAGATTTGAATTTGTGCTTTACTACTATTCTTAAACTCACTGAACCCAATGTCTCCTTATTTGTATATAGGGATGCTGAAATGAACCATATGGTTTATTACAAAGCTAGCTTATTTTTTGTAAAAAGGCATTTATGTTTGAGGATTCAGGGATAACTCCCGGAAGCCCAAGAACAAGAGAAGAAAAAGGACTCTGAAGTAAACTAGGTGTGAATATTGCCATGATGTTCATGTCCCTTCTTATAACTAGTTTATAGCACATATGCTTTTTCATTATCTCTTGAATCCAGTTCTTCCACCTCCCAAACCATATTCCAGAAATCATTGTTGATTCACCTAGGAAAAAAAAAAAGGCCATTCTCTTCTACAGTTCAAATTCCAAACTCCTTGGGAAAAGATAAGTATTTCTAGCTAGGGCACCTGCCCACACCTGTTCCTGAATAGAGGGGAAAGGGAATCCTGCAGCACCATATCACAGAAAGCTGGTTTTTCTAAACCGTGAAGGAGAGCATATAAATTAGGATGCAAATCTAGATTTTTTGTTTTTTTTTCCCCAATTACAATAGCTTTGTTCCACCTGGGTGCAGGTGGGGGAAGATTTCCATCAGGGCTGGGAAGAAATCCACATATAGGTAATGGTGAATGGGGTTTGAAAGGTGGGGTTCAGGACATTCCCTCTCCTGTTTTGGACCTCTGTTATAAGGGTGAGGGTTGGCTCATTTATCTTTCCCAGGTGGGACTTCTAGTGGGGTAGAGTTGGGGGTTGACTCATTCACCTTCCTTAGGTCAGACATCCAGTGGGAGAAGGTAAGGGGTTGATTATTTCAGGCGGGTCCACCCTATTTGGGTGGAGTTTTATCCTATCATCCCAGTCGTTTTTGTCTATTATAAGGAGGTAGGATGATGGGCGTGGTATACCTTTGACTACTTCCTGCAGGAGGAGGGGCTGTGTGGGCTGTTAAGGAGAAAGTGAGATATTTACCCACAATTAATCATTTTTTCATGTACTCATTATCTCGATAGCAGTAGGGGCTGTAATCAAGAACAAAACTGGAGCTCCCTGCTTTCATGTAGTTTATTGTCTAGTAGGTGCAATTAAAAAAAAAAAAAAATACTCCTAGCACTCTGAGGAGCCAAGGGAAGTGGATTGCTTGAGCTCATGAGTCCAAGACCAGTCAGAACAAGAGTAAGACCCTGTCTCTAAAAGTATCCAGGTGTTGTAGTGGGTGCCTATAGTCCCAGCCATTTGGGAGGCTGAGGCAAGAGAATCACTTAAGCCCAAGAGTTTGAGGTTGCTGTGAGCTGTGATGCCACACAGCACCTTACTGAGGGTGAAAAAGTGAGACTCTGGCTAAAAAAAAAAAAAAAAAAAAAGAAAGAAAGAAAGAAAGAAAGAAAGGAAAGGAAAGAATAATGATACCACAGGGTATAAGTGCTATGGAAACCCATTTGTGGGCAAGAAGTGCATTGCCCCAGTTTTCAAGGAGAGGAAGACTTATTAGCTGAGAACTACAAAGGAAATACAAGGAAAATAGTTGAGGAAGGCAAGGAAGATCATTCCAAGCATATATGATAAATCAACATACTCAAAGTCCAATGGTGATGGAAAGCACAGAGAATATAAAACACCAACAAATATCAGATACACAGAATGGAGAGGGAATAATTTGTCAGGGATGACGAGGAAGAGAATGGAGAGGTGGTACCATGGTAAGGAGTTTATCATCATATAAGAGCAGTGAGAATTCATTGATGATGGAAAGAAGGAAGGGGGAGGAGTTAGAGATGTAATAGATTTGTGAGTTTTAAAAGTTACTTTGTCATTTGTAAAACCGACAGGGGATCAGGGGTAGTTAAGAGAGAATGATACAGTATCTGAAGCAGAGATGATGATGACTTGACCCACAATGTTAATGGAGATAGAGAGAAATTGATACAGATGAATTATATTTAATAAGTACAATTCTTGAGACTAGAGAGGGCATTGGACATTGCAGATGACTGTGAAGGAACATTGATGGCTTTCTGTGTCTCACTTATACAGCTGCATGGGGGGGTACTTTGCACTGAGATAAGGGACACTGGAGGAGAGCAGGGTTTGAGAGAAATAAGAGGGGTTATAGATTCATTTTGGATGAATGTGGCCTCTGAGACATTCAAATGAGATGTCAGATAGAAAGTCAATATAATTGCTTGACGCTTTTAGGAGTGGTCAGGGCTGGAGACATTGTAAGTCATCTGCTTATAGGAGCAAGCCAAACTTGAGGTGGAAATGAGACAACACAGGGAAAGAATACAAAGTAGGAAAAGGCCATTCGGGAATCCTGCCTTGAAGCATTTGAGTAGTTAATGATTGGGTAAAGGGTAATATGGCTGCAAAGACACAGAAGAAATCACTAGAGAAAAAGATAGAAACAGATCTTGGAAACCAAAGGCAATTGTGTTTCAAGGGAAAAGCAATGATCAAGAAGGCTGAATGAAACTAGAAAATTAAGGAAGCCAGATCCTTTGAAATGACCATTATATTTGGTGAACGCTGTTGTGGAAGAGGACAGAGGTAAAAGCCAGCTTAGATCAGGTGAATGTGTTGGGGGAGGTAGAACAATGGAGGCAGAAAGTATGACTGATTCTTGTAACAAAATTGACTGTCAAGAGGAAAGCCATTATTTTCATTCTGTTTATATTCTGGACTTAACTTTCAAAGAAATAAATCTGGTATATTTTATTTCTCATATCTATCAAGGGTAAATAATCACTGTTCTATCAGCAAAGAGGGCTTTATTATTTAGATTTTTTGAAACATATATGTTAAATAGAGAAAATAAAGATAAAAAAATTCACAATCCCAACTTTTTAGCTGAGACTACAAAATTTTATTACTCAAAATTTTTGTTTCTCCCTGTAATCTGAAGGATAGGTTTCTAATTTATACTTAAGTTAATCTAAAGTTACTACAGCAAAATGTTCTTAATCTTTTAATGACAGTGTGTATTCTATGAAGTTGACTAAATGATGACTTTTTAAAAGTGGCACACAACCATTAGCCGTATGTGTAAAACATATTTTAATTACATGTAATAATAGTTACTGTTTATATTAATATTTATGGAGCAAGTAAATGAGGCAAATTCTTCATATTTATTTTCCTTCTCATCTCTGTGGAGGAGTTATAAATTATTTCAGAGAGATAACAAAACTTAAATTATTATTTATTTAAAAAGAAAAAAGGAAAAAAACTGTGCCAAGAGAAAACAAAAAAGTTTTCAGGTTGCTGTATTACTGACTCTTTATTAATAATTTTTATGTAATTTTAAAAGATGTATTTAAAAAAAAAAATAAAAAAATAAAAGATGTATTTTACATAGCCAGAATACAAGCTTATTGGGATGTAATTAAGTATGAAATTATAGAGATAGGACAAAACTTTGTGGTGCTTGGAATGTAACTAGGTGATAAGACTTTCTTCCTCAACTGCGGTATTTTAGTAAACAGTTTCTGGGTAAATTTTATTCCACTTAGGGCTATTTTTAATGGGTAAAAGTCAAAATACAGACTTGGATTCTGCTTGTGAAAAGAAAATAATTTGTTCTTTTACTTTTTTCTTCTATCCTTAAAATGCAAAATTTAGTAAGTGGACATTTGGACCTTGAAAGATTTGATGGAATCTATAAAAGTGGCATCCGCCTCTCTGGAAGGATCAATGTCGTTTTTAAAAGTTTGATTTAAATAAGTGTTGTTTGTTTATCTGGTAAGAGGTAGGATTATGTGATTATTGGGGATTTGTTCTACTCTGGTGAATCTAAAAGCAGTGTTTTTCTCCCACAGAAATTACTACCACAACGATAATAACAAAAATAATAGAGGTGGTTCTAGTTGGGACTGTGATTCTGTGATCTCTGGGCTCATTTTATATGCCTGCATTACTGGCGAGACATTTATTACAATGGATTTAGCTAGACTACTACCTTCCTTCGGGGGGAGAGAAGGTTTTAGCAGCTCCTGATTCACGCAGGGTGAGGCGAACTGCCAGGGGGTGGAGGATGGAGCAAAGCAGGGAATGAAAGGTCACCGGGAGAATTGGCCAGCTCCATTAAGTTCAGGGAGAGGTGTATCCCATTTTCATTATGTCTGCTAGGCTGTTGGAAAGTTGTCCCTTTAAAATATGTCCAGCTAGAGGTTTTGCCTGCAAGTGAGCATTTAGTCCTCTGCTCGTAACACATCCTTTCTTGTTTGGACTTGAATCCACAATTTCCTATAATTCTCTAAGCCCTTTAAAATTGAATCAGTGTGGTAGCATTCTCCAAATACAGCCCCTATATATAGTAGCTAGTTTTGAAGACTCAATTTTTAGATGAATTTGAAACAAATGTGTGCTGAGGAGCAGAAGGTAAACATTCAAGTACTCAGAAGCCGCTCAGCCTGCTGCACTGTGGCCGGGTGCTGATGTTGAATGCAAATGCTCGTGCCAACAGACAGGGGCAAACAAGAGGTTTTGTTCTTTTCTTTTTCTTTTTTTCTTTTTCCTTTTTTTGCTAATCATCCATGGCTTCTCTGCGTCTAAATATATGGTTGAGAAGAGAGCTTTTACCAACTAAAATTCCTCTTTTGGGATTCAAATTTAGGTGTGTTGAGAGGGGACACATGCAGCTCATTTATTTTTAGTAATTTTGTAACTGTGGTAAATGTGTCAATCATACGGGGAATTATATATCGCTTGTAATTGAAGCTTTCCATTATGCCAAAATGTACCTTAGTTTGATTATTTTAAAGGGGTTCATTTCGAATTCAAGGAGTTATATAATATGTTTAGTTAAAATTCCAAAGCATTCCTCCTAATGCCTTCCTGAAAGGGAGGATATATAATTTGTGTTCATTTAGAGCTGTGGTCTTCACATAGGGGATCGATTATTTGTGCTAAATTGGCCCCCTTTTATGGAGAACCTGATGTTAATGAGAAAACATTTTAAAGAGCACATTCATTAGTCATTTACTATTTATTTCACAATTCTGAGTCAGAATGGAATTTGGGATTGGATGCAGCGCTCAGTAAGCCATATGAGGATGACAAGACACAGAATACGCGAAATTATGCACAGCTCTGATTCCTTAAAGGACATAAGGGAAATTACCACCACGGCTGCTATGCAGAGAGATGACAGTAATAACACTTGGCTTTGTTAGATGCCATCTCATTGCTGTCATTAGGACAACGCTGGAGTCTGTCAGTCCAAGGCAATTGGCTATATTCTTAGGAGCATTTTTTTTTTATTTCTTCTGCCTTCTTAACTTTACAATTTCATTATTTTCTTTCTTGCCTCCTACTCTTTTTTCTTTTTCCTATTCAGTTCAAAGGACTGAAACTATTTGTATAGCCAGTGACAACTACATAATATAAAATGTAGATGCATAGTATAACTTTTTATTATGAGCCAAGGTAAAGCTTACAGTGCAGTTTAATTATGGAAGTAGGATAAATTACAAAGGGACAAAAGAACATGGTTAACGACATGAATTCTGGGATAAACAGCCTGGCTTCAAATCCCCATCTTTGACACTTACTACTTATTGACCTTAGACAAGTTACTTAACCTCTTAGCATCTCAATTTTCTCATCTGTAAAATAGTGATGATACCACATGACTTCTTATAAAGATTCATGGTTGAGTACATAAAATTGAATATTAAAAATTAAATTAAAATTTCCTTCCTTTTCAAATTAAGAAATGTTATCTACTCAAAGGAAAAGAAGTTAACTATATCAAAAAAAATTTACATCCAAATGTTTATTATAGCAGAAGTCACCATTTCAGAGACATGGAATCAACCTAAGTCCCCATCAATTGATAAGTGGATAAGAAAAATATGCTATATATACTATGGAGTACTACTCAGTCATAAAAAAGAAAAATAATGATTTTGTACCAATGCTGATCCAATTGGAGAACATTACCCTAAGTGAAATGTCTCAGGAATAGAGAAACAAACACCACATATTTTTGTTAGGTCTGCCTGATGTTCCTTGGCGCCCCAGTTTCAATGTCAATAATGAGTATGGGTTCCAACTGTGCCGAAGACTGTGTGATCACAGGTATCGCACAATCCCACATGAACAGTTTATGCCAGGACAAAGAAGGAAGTCATGCAAAGTGAAAGTGAGGCAGGGGTACACAAAGTGACAGTGAAAATACATTCCAGAGGGAAAGAGGAACGGGTCGGTCTCCATGAACGGAAAAAGAATCCAACATCCGAAAACTCGTTGCCCTTCTTGTGCCCACCTGTTTGTCCCACCTTTCTCTTGCTAGGACTGGTTGTCATCTCCTGCCCATAGGGTGATTGACAGGTTGGAGGTATATAACAGGTTGCATAACAGGTTGGTTATATGACAGTTTCCCTTTCTATGCCAGCATCTTCCCCAGAATCCACAAAAGCTCCACTTACATTATATTAATGAGATGGTAATGAGTTCTAGGTCAGTTAAAAGTCACTAGGAACTCTTGATATATAAATTTCCAACAGTGGACAGTTCCTAGCCACAATTTGGTTTGTGTCTACCTGTAGTTACTGCTGTCCTCCCTCAGCCAGACCTCCACAGACCTCACATTCTCACTAGTGAGTGGGAGCTAACCAGTAGGTACATGGGGTCATATAGTGGTGGGAAGGACATTGGAAACTAAGAAAGTGGAGGCTAGATGGGGGAGGGGGAGGTAAAACTTACTTCTCCAGTACAATGTACACTATTTTGGAGACAGATACATTAAAAACCCTGACTTGAGCAGTATATAATTCATCCATTTAACAAAAACAGTTGTACCCCCTTAGTACTTTCAAATCACAAAAAAAGAAATGGGCTAACACTGCCCGGGTCAGCTTGAGTTCTTTACAGAATGACTATTCTAGTTCTCTTAATTCTATTGGCCTGTTTTATCTTACCCAAGAAATCAGAAAATAAAACACTAGTGGATAAAAAGAAAAAGAAAGGAAGCAGTCAGAGTGTTCTGTGTTCTGGTGCTGATGGCAGGACAGGGCCAGTAAGACCATCCTAACCACTGGTCAGATTTTACTTCCCAGCAGTTGGGCTTCTCTGGAACCATAGATGAATCAGGCCAGTCTCCAAACTGCTGTTCATGGGCAGAAGGAGAAACAAAGTCAGTTTGAGGGTGACATTTGGACAAGTCAGAGTAAAATGTTCCCCAATATCAGCCTGTGATCGAAGCTCACCTTTTCTAGTCTCTAAAAACAAGAGCTAAGACTAGACTCTAGAAACCAACTAGTTTCTTCCTCACCGTAGTTATACTAGAACTGTTGTATTGATCCCTCCTGGAGTGGTGGGCATCTACATTCTATTTATATTTATCTTACTTAGGCAGAGCAATCACCTGAACCCTCTTCTGGCCTGAAAATACTGAGCACAGGTAAAAGACAGACACGTGTGCTGGTTAAGACTATGGACTTCAGAGCCAGTCTGCCTGAAATTATGTCTGAGAAATGCCACTATCAGCAAGTTAAATAATCTTTCTGGACCTCAGTTTCTTGTCTGTAAAATGTTAATGGCTGTAGTTATAGAAATGGAGGAAGGGAAATGAAGTTAAGAAATATTGAAGATGTAAAATAATGTAGGGTTCAAATCCTAAGGTGGCATCTTAGCCTTCAATGTAAGTCTTTGAACTTAAGTTTAAAAAATTATTGCCAGCTTGGTTTATTTGTATTTATTTTTTATAGTTACTTTATTGGGAAGTTGGGATGTACATTTGTCATGTTTAGTCCACTGAAAAGATAAACGGCATGTTTTTGAGACAATTCTTTCAAGTAGCTTAACTGCAAAGGGGATATATAGAATCATAGTAAGCAAAAGATGTAGATTTGAGGGATCATTTTCTTTAAGGATGAGATAAAGTTAAGCATTGCAATTTGTTT
The DNA here is from genome assembly GCF_000181295.1 of Otolemur garnettii. Taxonomy (NCBI): domain Eukaryota; kingdom Metazoa; phylum Chordata; class Mammalia; order Primates; family Galagidae; genus Otolemur; species Otolemur garnettii. The sequence continues at coordinate 1,074,356 of NW_003852635.1, read as the reverse complement.
GAGAGAATAAGCCAAAAATAGAAAAAGAGTAAGGATGAAAAAAATGAAGATGATTGAAATAACACAATGCCTCAGAACGCAACCGGTGAGATACAGATGAAAGGAATATATTTTGGTTTGGAGAAGAACCTTCTCAACTAAAATGTAAGGGAACAATGAACAAATGTACAGTTTGATTCATTTGCCAATGGCAAGAGAGGAAGTTTAAAAAGTTATTACTCAGTTGCCTTTTTTTTTTT
>NW_003852635.1:1061857-1073303 GCF_000181295.1 Otolemur garnettii | reverse complement strand
AAGTATAAAAGAATGTATACCACAAATATTATTTACCAGGAAATTTGCATATCTTCTTTCTCTCTCTCTCTCAATTCACATAACCATTGCTTAAGGATGTATGACTGCCCCCATCTTATAATTGAAAAAAAAAAATATAAGGCTCATAGTATTTGGGTACAGAGGCATATTCAAGGTTCAAAGACTGGCCAATAAAAGATATGTGACTCAAAAGCTCAGCTTTTCCTATTGTACTATATCACTTTTAATACGCAGAAAGATTGAAAAAGACTTCTTAATGATAGTGCAATTTTATAACACTACTTTTCATAAAACTATGCATAGTATATAGTAAAAAGTTAATATTTTTCTCTAATTATATAAAGGCTCCAAATTATGAGAAGGTGAAGGAGGAAAAATGAGAGGAATATGAAGGTTGTTTTTTTAAAAAAACTGTAATAGTTAACAGAATAATATTGATGAAAATGGATAATGGAAAACTCAAAGAATAACACTCAAATCTCTAAAAATTATGTATTTGTCCTTTTATATGAGAGAAGAGATGATTTATTACATCAGAAATCTCAGATAAAAAAAGTTGAATCAACTGAACCACCTACTAGGAAAAATAGAGAATGGATCAAGAGAGATAATTTACAAAAAAGATTATGAATTAATCTTTTAATAAAAGATTATGAATTACTCTTTCAATAAAAGATTATGACAAGGTATATATTATTATCTCACTAGCAAGAAAAATATTTTTTAATTAATTTGGCAAAAATTTCAACATTATTAAGAAACTAATAATGAAGTCATAAGAAAATGGGCAATCTCATTCGCTATTGTCAAGAACATACATTGGACATATCTCTCAGGAATGAAATTTCTTAATGTATATTAAAACTTATTTTTTACACAATAATCCAATATTGAATAATTTTCCATTGAAAAAAGTATTCCCTGTTGTGGGAAAATTATGCATTAAGATTGTTATAGCTTAGATATCTGTCCCCTCCAAACCTCATGTTGAAATGTGACCCCCAATGTTAAGATGAGGCTTAATGGGAAGTGTTTGGGTCCTGTGGAAGGATTTCTCATGAATGAAAGGCTCGGTGTCATTCTTCTGGTAGTGAATGAATTCTCCCTCTCAAGACACTAGATTGGTTTGGGGAGGGAGGAAAGGATTAGTTCTTGAGAATGTGGGTTGTTACAAAGCCAGGACTCTCCCTTGAGTTTGCTCCCATCTTTTGCACATACCTATTTTCCGTTTCAACCTTTTCCACCATATTTTGGGTACAGCACAAATGCCCTCAACAGAAGCTGAGCAGATAGATGCCAGGGCCATGATGCTTGTAAAGCCCACAGAATCATTAGCCTCAAGTATTCCTTAATAGGAACACAGAAAGGTCTAAGACAGAGATGAATGCTATTAAAAAATGAAAACCAAGTATAAGTGTTTTCTTGACATCAAACATATTTTAGGAGAAAGGTTAAGGAAAAGATTTTAATACATGTGAAGTGGGGAAAAGTCTCATTCTAAATCATTATATAAAGTAGAATCTTAATTTTGTCTAAATTATATGTATGAAAACATATGATTCATAAACATAGAAAATTCAGGGAGGAAATGTACCTCAAAAAAATACTGTCCCTCTGCATGGCAAATTAATTTCTTTCTTTTTTTTTTTACCCCATTTGTATTCTTAACTTCCTATAATGAGTATGACTTTAAAAATGGTGTCTGTGTGTGTCTATTAATGCTATACTCATTAAAAATTACAAGCTTTTTTAAAAAAGATATAAAGTTACTTAATAAAGTAAATCACATGTCCTATTTATCTTAAATTTATGTAATTTTTAGTTAAGTTTGCAAGTTTGCTGTGATAACACCTTGTCTTTTAAATGCCTTTGTCTAAATATCTAATATAGCTCCCAGCATACAGTGAACAATCAAATTTGGTTTGGCAAATGAATGAAGTTCATATTTATATGCATAACCCTTGGGAAGACTTGAAGCAGACATTTAGCCTAACTAGATGTTTTCCATTTAATTAGTATTCAGGAGGACCAGAAATACTGGGGAAGGATTTTCCTAAGCAGTGATTAAAATACCAAAGTAAAATTGAATATGTGGCCATGATTCTCCATTTTCTATAGAATATTCCAGCTGTGCTAATTTATAATGTGTTGAGAGAAATAGAAAGGTCAGTATCATCTTTACTCATTTCACAACACTATAATGACACTTTCGGTAGGATGTTATTTTAGTTTTCATTTTGTTTGTTTTTCTTCTTCAAAGATTTTTGAAATTAGCCTTCACTTCCATTATCTAAACAAAAAATAAAATCAATTTAAATGTTTTGAAGTTAGAAAAAAGGAATGTGAATGTCATGCCTACACATAATAAAATATCTCGGGCAAGACACAATTTAATCAAATTCTAGTTCATCACCATGAAACACAAGAGAATATAAAGTACAGCATCTAGATATTATTTTAAATCACTAAGAACTTAGGATGCCATAGTTAGGCATAGTGAGTTACTAAATATTAGTGTTTTTATTAATTATGGTAGCCAACTGGTACATTTTATTCTTTCCAAAAAAATCAAGTGTACTAATTAATTAGGCCTTTGCATCAATTTTAATTCCTAAAATATAAGTCTAACAATTAAGTTTATGAACTAATCCTAGAAAAGGTACTACATACCTCATTGCTGAATATCACTGCAGTCACCTTTGAAGGACTCCCCTTAGGAAGCTCTGCACTGATGCCATTGCCTAGTCCATCCTTCAAACACTTTTGAAACTCTTTTCTGAAATGGCCATCATACAGCACATAAAACATGCAGCAACAATAACAAACACTCAGCAAAACTTCATAGCTTTGAAATGAACATACGTCGTTCGTTGGGGCATCCTAACCAATGGCTGACAAGTATAGAAGGATGAAAGAACAGCTCCCTTGCCTAGAGTTGAGAGTAACTGAACCATAGGTAGGAGATACCAATATACCAAGGTTATGAAGCTTTACCAAATTGTTTTTACAGTGCCACCAATGTTAGCACATGGTGGCAAGTTCACAAACTTAACTGTCAGACCTTTGTACAACCACAACTCTGGTGTTCATTTCAGAAAAGGAGTTCCAAAATTGCTTTGAAGCATGGATTAAGCACTGGCCTTGGTGTATAGCTTCCCAAGGGGAGCACTTCAAAGGTGACCATAACAATATTCACCAATGAGGTATGTAGCACTTTTTCTAGGATGTGTTCTTGGACTTGCCAGAGTTGGTATACCACACGCTGTTGTTTGCACATAGGAAAACTAATACACCAAAAGATTGAATGATCTATCAAAAATCCATGAGCAATTAACCCTGGCATTTGGACTGAATTTCAGGTTTTGTTTACATCATAACTTCAAGTGGTCACTTGCAGTTAGCCCTGTCTATCAACCCTGGTGCTCGTTACAGGTTTTTGTGACTCTGTATGCTGTACTGCAGAGGCACAGAAAACGTATGAACTAATTGTCTTACTGATTCATTTTAAGAGGCAATTTTTAAAACAAATTGATTCTTGTTCTCAATTATAGCCAATTAAATTGAAGACTTCTTTTGTCTTTTATGTGATTTTTGATACTGCTGTAGTTGATAGAAAAACATTTCTCCCACTGTCATATATATTTTTTGAAGCTCCTTTCTTTCAGGTTATTCCCTAGTAAAATGTTTTCAGCTTTATTTTATTTTTTTGAGTTATTTGTGCCTCTTGTTGAAATATCACTATCACATTGTTACATGAGTAAAGATTTGCAACTTTAAGCTTAGAATACTTCTGATGTCTCCAAATTTCATTTAAAATACCTTTAGATCATCAGGAAGAATAGTTTCCAATGGCATTATTGTAACAATTTGTGGCTGTGAAAGTTATTAGAAAAACTGGTGATTAATAAGAATGAATAACTTTTGCATAAGAAAAAACTTTTAATTATGAATAATTTACTTTGAGTGGTAAGGAATCCTCAAACAGACCCTCTGAGGGCTTCTGGTTATAGAAAGTAAAAAATTAGACATTTGTTCTCTATGGTAAGTTATGAAAGGGGGAGGGTCTGATGTTATATTATTCATACTTAATTTCAAAAACACCATCCAAATTGTTGCTATTTGGATATAAACTAGAATTATATAGGGAGGCTTCTAAAGGATACTATCCTAACTATCCTAATATCTGTAGTAGAGGACACTTTCATTCTATTCGTTACACCACAACATAGTCTCTATCAGTGTTAAGTTGTTAGAAATTTGACTGTTTGTAACTCAGAATCCATGCATAAAATGAACATATTCTTTCTTACGTTCAATAGTATATGACATAGGGGATTCTGCAGTGATGAGAGATCACACTGTTGTTTAAATTGTGTTCATTCTTTCCTATCTTCATCTTCGTGTATATTTAAAACCAACACAAGCCAACTGAGGAAATACCTAGGGGACTCTAGCAAATGACAGTCAAAGAAAAGTGGACATTGTCTGTGCACCACTCAGCGTGCTGTGAGTCCATAACTGGTTCTGAGCACTGCTATTTTGCATGTAAGAGGCACAAGAGCTGGGAGCACACTCTGCCTGCCTTGGGACGTCCTAACCAATGGCTGACAAGTATAGAAGGATGAAAGAACAGCTCCCTTGCCTAGAGTTGAGAGTAACTGAACCATAATTTACAGCCTGGAGATTCCCTGTGCCATCTGGCTAAAGCTGAGACTCTGCCTGAAATCACACCAGAGCTTTTCCCTTTTTCCTGGTCCTGCTTCTTTGCCTCCCTAACCCGTGACTCCTGGGAACATTTCCTTTAGTGAAATGCTGGCAGTGATGACTGCTTTCAAGGGTTGCTTCTGGGAAACTCATTAAGTCACAGGGTTGATTAGCGACAGGCAAGTTTGGAACATGGTACTCAAACCAACAGTAACTGGGCTACCTGGAAGTTTACCAGAAATGTAATCTTGTGGTCCCCAAACTAAATAAACAAGTTTTAGGAGGTATGTTCAAAATGTTTACGTTTAAAGAAGATCTCCAGATAATTTTCATACATGCCAAAGTTTAAGAACCACTTTTGTGGACATGTGTCTCCTAATGCTTATCCCAGAACTCTTATATAGCTTTGTTTTTCCCTTATACTCATGTCTTCTTCTCTGCCATTCCTCTCCCATTTTTCTTCTCCCTCCTCCCTTCCTACCTTCTTTCTTCCCTTGCTCCATCCCTTCCTTCACTATTTCTCTTTTTTCTCTCCTTGCCTATCTGTGTAGGTATATAACATCTATCAGTCTATCATTTATCACTGATCTTATAATTAAGGTAGCATGATAAATAAGTAAATAAAGCTATCTTTATTCCTTTTCTCTATTCATATTATGGATCTCTTAATAGCATCAAATAATTTTTTTAACTCCCCTAGAGAAGAATGCAGAATAGTCAGATTTTCCATTCTTGTGCCCCCAAATAAACACTAAGCAGATTATAAATGACTACTGCTTATTTACTACTTCTTCTCTCTTTATTTCCTCTCTAAAAATTAAAAAAAATTAATGAAATAAAGTAAAAAATAAAATTGTCTTCTAAATTTATTTTAAGGTAGCAATTCTGTGAAAAATGATGTTTTATTAGGGGATAGATGATTTAACTGACAGATAATTAGTATTAGATCGTTAATATTTAATTAATTTGCCATTCTTGTATAATAGGAACACTGTCTTGATATTTCACCATATGCTAACTACTATCTTGCATCGCAGGAATGATGTCATTTAATCCTTGCAACAATCTTATGCTATGTAAACTCCTATCATAATTATTTACAAAGTGGAAACTCCAGTCAATAGAGAGTAAGCTTCCAAAAGTTTTAAATTTTATGCAAATTTCTACTTGCACTGGTACCCAACATGCGCTAAGACTGTTATAAGTTAAAAATATCAAACTGAAACAAAAATCATAAAGTGGATAGATTGGGAAACAACACACGTAACTCTCGACATATGCATGTGCATACACATGAGCACACATACATGTTCACATACAGTACATGTGTACCTCAATATACAAACACATGCATACAGTATCGAAGTGAACGTGCCATACATAAGCCATTTATGACAAAGTTGCATTTCATATTACTGGATGAAGTACTAATTCAACAAATTATATTAGGATATCAATAGCAATTTGGTGTAAGAACTTGAGTTGTATTCTTATGCCAAAAAAATAAAAAACACTTCAAAAGGTAAAGGAGGTAAAATTATAAAATAACTAGATGAAAATACAAATATTTATATAATTTCACATGGTGTCACCATTTCTCTACACACAATTCAGGAATGATATATGTACAAGGCTATTCATTACAGTTTTATATGAAATAAGATTTAAAACCAACTAAAAGCTTAATAACAGGTGATTATGCTTTCATTTTGGTTTAGCCATACCACTGAAAACCATTCAATCTTCAGTTATGGCATTGATAGTGCATAAACCTGAAAAAATATATAAAATATACACTGCATAACAAAAATGTCCACATTTTTATTTCCTTAGTTGAAAATTAAAAAGTGAAGATAAAGCCTTGAAAAATGTACACCAGATGTTGACTTTTTTAACTAAAGAAGGTAAAATTATAGTGATTATACTTCTACCTTTAAATCCTTTTTCTTTTTATTTCAAAAAATATCTTTATTTTCCCCTCAGTATACCTAACAATATACAAAGCAATTAGGATAAAATGATGAATAATATAGTCTCCACTACCCAAATTTACCTTTTAGTGAGAAAGTCTGTTATGTCATGTAACACATTAAATCGCTTCAATATTAGTGCAGAGAAAGACATATTCTCATATTTCTAGTGAAGTATAGAGACAGAAAATTTAGTGACTGAAATGTGAATGAGAAAGTAAAGAGAGCAATAAGGCAAAGGCGGATAACTAGAACCACACATTTTAATGTTCAAGAAAAAGTGAACACAGTCACAGAATAAATAATCTCAGAGATTATGGAAACAGTAATAGAATGAATAATCATGTCCAAAAAATGAGATAAATAGAGACAGATGCTGTGGAATGAATGAGGGAAGAGTTTTAAGGAAGGGAGGTATAGCTTGATAAATTATATGCAATTATTTATAATAATCATTACTTTAAATATCAGTGTATTAGGTTTCTTTAAATATTTTACTAATACGAGGGACATTCTGAAAGTTTTGAGAGACACAAACATTAAGGAAGGTAAAATCATTTAGATGACTACATTTTCTCAAAATCATTGCCACAACGTTCTGTGCACTTTTGCATTCATGTAAACCATTTTTAAAACATTCTTTTCACACATTTTCTTCAAGTGCTATCAGGTCACTTTCCTAGGTGTGAATAGTTTCTTCATGGCATGGATTTTAGACTGTGGGAACCAGAGTAATCAGATGGGGCCAGATCAGAACTCTAGGGTTTAAACTGTATGGACTCCAGGAACTGAACAGTGCTGCTGGCTGTGTGAGCAGATGCATTGTCATGGTTCATGATGGTCTCCTGCAATCTCGTCTTTGGCTGCTGTTCTTGCAGCTTCCCAAACCTTTTGGTGGGCATACTGTTGTGTTCCGCTAGGCAGTAATAGTCCTTTGTTCCTCCAAAGGAACAGTTGCAACATGACTGTTTTTGGAGAAGAAAGTTGCCACTATTTCCTTTCCAACATTGTGGGCTGCTTCATTTTTATTGGTGGATTTTCATCTGGAAAAAAAAAAAAATTCTCCACTTTCTATTGATCTTTATTCTCTGGATCAAACTGGCAAATCCAGATTTCATCACAGATAAATCCAGGTCCATCACATGTCAGAAACACCTCTGAATTGCCTTCATTAAATCTGACCAGCATTTATTCCTGTCATTCAACACAGATGTGCTTTTTTGCTCATTTCTCAAAATGTGAATCATGCATTGGGATGAAACTTTCCTGACTGGAAGATAATCATGCAGGATTTGGGGCAATGCCAATGATCCAACCTGTAGAGCCACTTCAATGTCCTTCAATGTCCCTGGATTGTTTTTGTGAGCCATTTGTCCATACTGGTAATGTTTGCCTCAGTCACTGCAGTCCCCAGAGGCGAATTCCACTCCTCCTTTCAGGGAAGTTCAGCCTCTTCTAAATTCCTAAAACTACCAAAAAATTGTCATGTGGGTGGAAAAGTAAGGTCCACAAAAGCCCACTGCAAATAAATTTTCAAGGCTTTGAGACTTATTTAGTCTAGTTGCAAAGTCCTAGAAAATCATCACAGGAAAGTGCTCTCTAGCCAGCTCCACAGCTGACACCGACCAAGGGCTATGAGGACAGAAACAAATGAAGCCCTTCCAGCAACACCAATAAGCTGAGCAAGGTGACACTTTCATGGGTGAGTCAGAAAAGACGCCACTGTCAACTATACTTCTTGGAAGTGAAATAATGGACCTTCACATCACTACATCTAACCCTTATATCATGATATAAATGAAAACATGTTAAAGAGTGTGAATTCCATTTGTTTATGCCTTAAACTTTTGAAAGTTAGAAACTTTAAAAAATCAGCATGTTATAATCCTTAATTTAAATATTATAAATATTATGCCATTCAAGTATATAGAATAAAATTAACCGTAAATTTAAATTATCTAGGATAATTTGTAAGGACAAATATGTAAAATTAATTTTATCTACTTGTTTTGATTTTTCTAATGCTACCATTTAGGCTCCTTGCTAAGAATCTTGCAATTAGGCTCCTAGTTTTTTGTGTTTATTTTTGTTTCGCTGTTAGTCACCTTTCTCTGAAAAGGCATTTATAACAGCTTGTACTAAGGAACAACAGAAAAACAAGTGTTCTTTCTTATTTTCCTTAATACCCTGGAGTTTCCAATCCAGGTTCAAAAAAAAAAATTGTTTTGGTTTAGAAAATGAAAATTGTGGTGGGTCTTACAGATACATTTAGACCAATATCTCTCATTAAAATATAACTCTATTAAGCAAGAACAAATTTGGTCTCTTTTCAGATGTAAACACCTGGAACAATGAGAACTTCTGATTATAACTCAGTTCCTAGCAATTTCCTGGGATCTTTAGTATTTAAATAAGGTGGGCCATGCATAAAATTAATTGCAATTCCTGGAGTTCACAAAATGATCCAAGGGTGATGCAGATCACCTAATAATTGCCAGAATAATCTGTCTTCAGTGGGTTAGGTCACTGAGGGAAAGCTTGAATTTGCTCTTCAGTGCAATCAAATGTAGGAAACTAACAAATTTTCCTCTGGCCATCTGGTGGGTTATACATCAAATCAATAATATGACTTCACTCCTAAAATCTAATTATTATTCAAACGTTGGTAAGGAGAACTAAACAGATAGCTTTAAACTGCTATTCCATAAAATGGAAGGTCAGGCCCAGCATCAAGAGGAGAGAAAACAGCTTCTCATGAATGCTAAATGGAAGAAAATAAAAGTTGTCCCGAAATAATGGAATCTTCCCTCACTGCCGACTGACGTTCACGTGACTGACTAGGGATTATGACAACGCTGTGCCCCTCGACCCTAGGTTTCTCATTTTAATTTACATTGCCATACATTTCAAACATGTAATGAAGGTGACTTCACTAATAAAGTTGTAAAAATGAAGCAAGGAGGTTACTCAGAGAAATGTAAAACAGAATTGAATCAAGAGTTTCTGAATGTGTTTTACAGTACTTATTATTGGGGTTTTAAAATATTACAGACACAAGTAACTCCCACAAACAAATTCCAATATATATACTGTTTTTCACTATCTTTTTTTTTCTTTTCTGATACTTTTTGTGGTGGATAGCATGATCTTCTTGTTTTTCATTTTGCGAGATTCCCACCTCCTTTTCATACACATTAGCCATCCAATAATCTGAACTGATGACTTAATATGAATTCCTCTGTATCCTTCTCTGTGGTCATATACTCATACACAAGTATCCATGTATGTACACACATAAGCCTATCTATATAGAAATTTGTCACTCTTTTCCGAAAGCATATTATTCTCATGTCTTTCTTTTCATCATTTAAAGTGGCTCATGGTGATTCTTCCAATACATGTATTCCATTGTTCAGATGAACCACAAGGAGGATGCTACTCCTGATGGGAATTCAATTTGCTTCAAGTCTTTTATGATTCTGTTGTAATATATATAGTGCAATAAACATCATCGCACTTAGATCTTTAAATATGGCTGTTGTTAGTTCTTTGAAATACCATACATGGTTGGAAATATCTTATCAAAGAACATACATGTTTTTGAATTTTGTGGATTGTGTCCACTTGATTTCACAATAAGCTGCAATAATTTGTATTTTCACCAGTAAAAGTTGTGTGTGTTTGTCATTTTAAGTTTTTTCAGTGATAGGTTTACAGTGGTATTTGACACAGTGGAGTACAATTGTACATGGCATATTCTTGAATACTAGTGAATGAGAACAACTTTTCATATGGTTTTTAATATTTAAATTTTTGTTCTGTGATTGCCAATTTATATACTTTATGTTTTTTCCTTTGGGTTGTTCATCTTGTTTTAGTTAGTTTATAAAAGTTTAATTTTATAGCTATTATGAAGGATTGCTTGCTGGTAAAAATAAGTTTTTCCAAATCTATTATTTGTCCTTTTAATTCATCTATAGTGTTTCTACAAGCTGCCTTAAATTATTCTTGTCTTTAAATATCGTAGAACCTCCATCTTTGACCCACTTCTTAAGTTGACCTGATTTACACTCACCACATCTACACAAGGCACAGTAGGCCTGGTTCCTTATGTTGACCACCTCCATATGTTGACCAATTTGTTACAGTCTCTTGTGAGGCCAAGTTACATAGGTTCTACTACATATAACTACTTTCTTTCACAGCTTTTGGCATTCAAGTCTTGATTACAAAGATATTCCTTAATGCTGAATTATACATAGTGCTTCAGAGAAATTCTTGAAGAAATTTTAGAAGATAATTTAACTATTTATTTCAAATTTATTAGCTTTTCTAAAATTCTTCTAAATTAATTTTGTAATACCTCAGGATTACCATGTTCTTTGTGTGTAAAATTTATGATAGGAAAAGTTGACATTCCGGAAGTTAAGTTTCTGCTCATTAAGATTCTGAACCTAGTAGTAGGGGAGTAATTGGAATTTATTATTGCATATGGTATAAGAAAGGGAGATAATTTTATAGTCTTCTAGATAGTTAGCTAGCTTTAACAACACCACTCAGTAATTTATAATCCATTCTTTACATGCTGAATGATAATAACACAAATTTTATTCTTTATATTCTCATATACATTGTAAATTTATTTTTATGGTATTATTCTAGTCCACTGATGCATTATTTTTTTTTCACAACTTCCATTCAAATTTGATTGCACAAAACACATGAATTTCCTAATATCTAAGAAAGCAGGA
>NW_003852635.1:1030288-1061111 GCF_000181295.1 Otolemur garnettii | reverse complement strand
TTATTTTTTACATAATGTCTCCTGTTTGCTATTATTTTTGTACATGTTTTGTAACTATGTTAATGAATAAAATGTGGTTATAATCTTATCTAGATGCATTCATTTGTTTCTTTCAAAATATAGGCTCATTAAAGAAATTTTAAGATTAAATAGAAGCACAAAGATAAAATAAAATTATTATTATAATCACACTAACAAATCATTTTCAACATCCTTTTTTATATTCAGATATACATTTTTTAAAATTTCAGATAAACATTTCTTTCAGTATAATGTAAAACTTTTCAGATGTACAATCCTTACAATATAACATTTCACTTTGTAAATGTATAAGTTATAATTCACTTGCCATATATTTTGTATATTTTTATAACATTGTGAGGGGGGTGTGTGTGCATTTATATACACATATATATGGTATATATGTTTTTACAATTGTGTTTTCGAATCTATATTGTGTTCCATTTTATGAAAACATTTTAAGCTCTTTCTTTGGTTTTGTTTAGTTTAGTTTTGTTTTTTGCATTTCTGCTATTTTTCACATCTTGTTGTCAGGGTCCGGCCCTGGGGGCAGGGTCCACTAAGACCTGTGGAAATTGGCAGTGACCAACTGAAGAAATACATAGTTAGAAATGATGATAAAGAGATGTGAGACATAGAGTAGAATTAAAAGTGGGAGCTTGGGGGTCCATTGCCCATTTGTGGGATTCTGGCAATGACACCAAATGTTTGCTCCACTCTGCTTTTATTGGAGTCCATTTGCCCAGGGGGTAAGATGAGAGAGGGAACATAAACACCAGCAGTTTCTCTGAGTGAGCTCTCTGAGTGAGCATATCTGCTTCTATAATTATTTAAGGGTTTGAAAAGCCTTAAGAAATCTGAGTCTTGTTTTGGGAGAGCCTCCTGCTTGAGATCACACACACAGATTTCTAGGGAGGTGTTAAACTCCACTAGTTCTCTTTAGAGTAATATCCCACTGGCGTTAATCTCCTCTGAGGAATCAGTGGGAGGGAAGCATTTTCCTTCCATCACCACCACAGAGGATCTTCCTCTGCAATAAGGGATATAAGCTCTTCTGACCATATCTTAGGGCTTCAGCTACTCCCTTTGTCTCTGCTCCAGGCAAATGCAAATCTCCACAATGGGTATCTACTTAGCCTGTTTACCAGGAAGGAAATGACCCAGTTAACATATCTTTCTAGGTCTTTTCATAGTCTCTTGTGTGGCAATTTTTCCTCAGAGTGGTCACAGCTCCCGCAGGGTATTTGTATGCTGTATCCCCAACAATCTAGAAGTTCAGAAAAGGCAGGAAGCTTGATAGCAATGGCTAGCTTAAATGTAAACTAGCGGACATTTCTTTGAGCTGACTCACTCAGCTTACTTTTTAATTTTCCTCTTTTTCTGGGGGTGCGTTCCTTTGACAAGAATGGGGTGTTCAGTCCCCATTCTCCCTGCTTCTTGTGAATAGTACTGTTACATTTAATTAGGCCGAAGAGTAAGCTCATTTGAATGCTTAGATAAGTAGTACTTATTTTTAGTATTCAAATAATACATGAAAGAGTCCTAACTTCTGAAACTTTAGGGAAAAAAGGTGAAAGATATATGTATGTGTATATATGTTTGTGTAGTTTTTGTTAATTGGTGAAAAAAATTGGTGAAAATATGATTATTCCCATATTTAATAAATATTGAGCATCTAATAGGTAAGAAACACTGATGATTTACTTGTTCATATTTTAGATTCAAGTTACTAAGAGAACAGACTAAAAACTGACTGGTTTGCAAATACTATAGAAATTAAGATGAAACTTTTAGAAACCTTCATATCAATTTAACAGTAATTTTATGTCTGTGGAATTTAAATATATAAAGTGTGGACTTACATTTGTATGTGTTTTAATTATCTTTTTTACAATTCATATTTTATTATTTTTTTAAAGGTGAATATCTCTAACTTGATTATTTATTTATTTATTTATATATATAAGATCTTGGTCTGTTGCCTGGGCTAGAGTGCAGTGGCATCATCCTAGGTCATTTCAACCTCAAACTCCTGAGTTTAAATGATCCTCTTGACTCAGCCTCCCAAGTAGCCAGAACTGCAGACATGTGCCATACCCAGTTTATTATTTTTATTTTTTGTAGAAATCAGGTCTTGCTATTGCCCAGGCTGATCTCAAACTCTTGGCCTCAAACAATCTTCCTTCCTCAGCCTTCCAGAGTGCTAGGACTGGGCTGGGCCTAGTGGGACTGATTTAGAAAACACAACTATTCTGCCACCATAGAGAGTTTGAGAGACATTTCAGTAATTTTTCCTTTGTAATTACAGAAGTCCACAGAATAATGTCATATAAGTAATGTTTATTAATAGCATTATTAATAAATAATATTTCAAATAATAGTATAACATAAGCAAATAAATAGCTGTCCAATGGTATTTTAAATATTCTGCTAATATATTTGTGAAAGTCTTGTTCAAGATCCTGGCAAGTAATATCTATCAATAAAATGAGGTGATTAAAAAGGTTTTGCAAAGGTACTACTTACAAAGGCATTGAGGATAATGATAAGAGATACTGAAATTCCCAAGGCTTGGATCAGCATGAAACCAACATGCCCCTGGGCCTAAACAGGAGGCAGTAGTTCCTGGAAGTCTATGAAAAGTATAACTTTAAGATTTAACTATTTGATAGGAACTATTGCTTTTGGTCAGGGCATGCAACCATCACCAAAAAACAGACAATAGAAAAAAAGTTGATGAATAAACACTTTTAATGTCCAGTGCCCTGTACTCGTAAAACCCACTGCAAGTCAGAGTGCCAGAGAGCCCTTGGATGCAATGGCAGGACAGGCGGGAGAAAGTGCATAGTGTATCTGTAGGGAAGAGTGGAGGATATAGAACATAATGTACATTATTTGTACTTTTTGGTGTCATATACGATTAAGAAATGTAAGTATTAATTTCAGAAAAGATTATCAAATCATGTTTTATACTGTGATTTTTTTTCAAAAAGTCTATGGAGATTATTTTTATTTTGGAACTATATTTTTAGCAATATTTCAATGACTGCTTCTATTATTATTATTCTGCAATAATCCCTTATCATTGCTTATTTACTTTCCTTGAATTTGTCAATATGATAGTTAACTTTGTGATTGAAAACTCCATAGCCACATTTTTGTCTATATTCATGAGTATTTCCTTATTGGATTTTAAGAAGTGGAATTCTACAATCAAAATTTTGAAAAATTTTAAGGAATAGTGTACTGATTTAAAGTTCCTGCTGCCAGTTACCTGAATGTCTCTTGTCAACACCTCATTTGCCCATGTCCCATGTAAATACACAACCCCGCCCCATGTGTAAATATGCACCTCTACGTGTACTTTTTCTATCTGTCTTTTTTTCACAAAGTGTTTTCTCTTGCTTTTTAAATTTATATTTGCTTGACAAAGATGAAACATTTTTGCATATCATGCCAGCCATTTATAATTTGCTTTTCCTTGAATTGCCTTAATATGGATTTACTATTTTTTGGTGGGGGGGAGTGTAATTGAGAGTTACAGCAGTTTCTTCACCTCACCAAGTACTACTTTTTTTTTTGTTTTCCTAGACACAGAGTCTCACTTTGTCTCTCTCAGTAGAGTGCTGTGGCATCACAGCTCATAGCAACCTCTTGCCTCAGCCTCCTGAGTAGCTGGGACTATAGGCACCTGCCACAACACCTGGCTATTTTTTTTGTTGCAGTTTGGCCAGGGCCAGGTTTGAACTCACCACCCTTGGTATAGGGGGCCGGCGCCCTACTCACTGAGCCATAGGCACCACCCCAGTACTACTTTGTAGTCAAGCTTGCCCTTACATACACATTGATATTGAACCAATTTTCTCCTTTGTTAGGCAAAGACCCGATGTGTTCTCTGTTGTTACAGTCTATCATTTTCAGAATGTCAAATAAAGGACATATATTATGTAAAATTTGGAGAATGGCTACTTTTACTTACTATACTATGATAACTTCTTTTGTTCATTATGTGATGTGTTCTATAGTTTATTATCCTTCCTCCTCGTCCTCCTTTTCCCCTTCTTCTTTTTGTTTTTATTAATAATAACCACAATTCATGGTGAATATATATTTAAATTTGAAAGAAATTGCAAAAATATTTTCTGAGTAATTTTTTTCATTTTCACTTCCACCAGCCATGTATGAGTTTTAATTGCTGCATATTCTTGCTAGCAGTTGGTGTTGTCAGAGTGGCAGTGTTATTGTTGTTTTAGCCTCGTACGTGTACCCAGATATCTCATTATTGTTTTAGTTTGCAGTATCCTAAAGGCAAAGAAGGTTGGATATCTTTTAATGTTCTCATTAGCCATCTGTACATCTCCTTTGACAAGACATTTGTTTGAATCTTTTGCCCTTTTTTAAATTGGGTTTTCTGTTTCTTACTGTTGCATTTTTAGAATTCTTTATATATTCTGACTACATGGTTTTCTTAAGATATGTAATTTGAAAATATTTTTCCCAGATTTTGACTTGCCTTTTCCTTCTTTTGTCATTGCATTTGTCAGTGTGAATTTTTAACTTTGAGAAATGCCAACTTCCCACTTTTAAAAACATACTTTGATAATCCCTTTTTCTTTGTAACTATTGTCATTATACTATTCATATTTAACATGATTATTGGTATATTTGTTAGAAATGCAATTTTCTTATTTTTTAATCTTTATTCCTTTTTACTTTCTTGTGTGTTCTTTTCAATTACTTGCATATTTTTATGACTTGATGTAAGTTTTTATTGAGTGTTTTACTATTTACTTTGGTAGTTGTTTAGAGATTCTTGTCTTTAGTTTTCAGCAGTTTGATTAGGATATATCTTGACATAGACTTGTTTGAGTTCACCCTATTTTAAATTCTTTGAATTTCTCAAATTTTTAAGTTCATCACTTCCACCAGATTTTAGAAATTTCAGCCATTATTTGTTTGTTTTCTACAATATATTCTTCCTCTGGTACTGCAATAACACAAATATTAAAATTTGATATTGTCTCATACATTTGTAAGGCTCTATGTTCATATATCCCACAATCTTTTTTTTTTATCTCTACTGTTCAGATTAAATAAACCTGCAAATTCGCTGACTTTTTGTCTGCATAATTCGTATAATTCAATGAAGCCTAGTCCATTATTTTTAATTCTAAAATTTTCATTTAGTTATCATTTATATTTCCCATTCTTATGGCAAGAGTTGCTATATTTCTATTTATTTTAAGCTCCTGGAGTATTGTTCTAATGATTGCTTATAACTTTTGTCAAATAATTCTAATAACCTATGTCATCTATTTGGTAGCTGTCTTTTTAATTATGAAATGTAAAAATTTTTACTGTCCTTTTGTATGTGATTTTGGCTTGTTTCTTAGATATTTTGAATATGGAGTTTTGCAATTCTGGATTTTATTTATATCATATTAAGAATACTCATTTGTTTGTTCATTTTAGAATACTTGTATGGGTACCATTTGGTCTCCAGGTCAGTACAGATCTTTAAATTGATCTATTTATTTTTTATGCAGGCCTTCCAGGCCTTTTTAAAAAGCTATCTTCTCCTTCTTTCTCCAGTGCAGTAAACTAATTCCCTGAGGACTTTTATACCAAGTGTCCCAACTTCCTGAAATGCTCTTTTTCCTCTTTTCCTTTCAGATATCAGCTTAAATATTCCTTCTTTAGGTAAGTTTTCCCTGACCACGTGCATAGTATATATTTATATCATAGTATCTTATTTATTTACTTTATAGCACAAGCTACAAAGGTTTTATCTTGGTTATTACTTGTCTTCACAATCACAATAAACACATCAGTCTTCATAATGGTAACTGACACAAAATTAAGTGCTAAGTAAACAACTGTTTTACCAACTGAACAAATTCCCTAAATATGTCTATGTTCTGTTAGATTATATGACAATAATGGTCATGAGATTCTTAATTTGTTAATTTGGTTTTTTTTTGTCTTTTTTAGAAAGTTTTTAGGAAAATTATTTTATGTCATCCAAGTTCTACTAGCTATATACTAAAATTAGAAGTAAATATAAAAAATAGTATATGGATAACAGATATAGATGACTACTAGTTTGAGAGAAACTAGTTTTTTAAGTGTTAATATAAATTAGATAACATCCGAAAACTATATTAGGGTTTTGTAAACCTTAATATTTTAATTTACTATTATGATATAAATTATTTTAACATTTTCAGTAGACAATCTGTTTTATAATAGGATCAAGCAAGTTACCTAGAAGAACCGTTTTGTACTGAGTGTTAGAAAACATAAGAGCTTTCAACTTCCTCCAGGGGGGGGAAAAAATCTGTGCCTAGGTTTGTTAAGACTCCTTTGGTTGCAAGTGATGGGAATTCAACGAGCTAGCTAAATGGAAAGGAAGAATGTACTGGCTCTGGTAACCTCTGGTGACATGACAGGGGCAGAGATGATTGGATATAGGGCTTAGGTTGAGCCTTCTGAGCTTGTATTTGCTTTTCTCTCAATGCCACCTACAAAATGTCTTACTGAAAAAGAGTTTGCATCATAACCAGGAGCACTTTATTGTAGCATTTTGACAAAAGGGAAAGATGGTTATTTTTGATCAAGTATGGACTCCTTGGTAAAGGAGGCTATGGCCCAGTTTGGATCATCTGTTTTTTCTCAGGATTCTAACCGTGGCTCATGGCATAAGGTCTTAGATTTGAACCAGCCCAGGGCATATCTCCCTGATGTGTTTATGGAATAGACACCTTGGAGTAGACAACTCAGTCATAGAGAATAGGGTTCTTGTGCATGGAGGAAAGGCATACAAGCAAAACAACTGACACCATCTACCTATCACAGTTTTCATTTAGTATGCGGCTGTTCTTTTATAATATGTCCTTGTTCACTTTTCTATACATTATCTTTCTTAAGATAAATCTTACCTTCAAGTAAGTAATTTCATTTTTAATTTTCCAGTGGAGAATCTGATATATATATATATATATACACACATTAATTTGTTTCAGATGTGAATGTTACTCAGCAGCAAATGGAGATTTCAAGTCCCACCTGAATCCATAGCCATTGCTCTTTCCACTGTTCTTGGGCTTCTCAACTTTACCAAATCTTGACATTTTGAGCGATACAATTCTTTGTTATGGGGACTGCCTTGTGTATTGTAGGACGTTTAACCAGACTCCTGGCCTCTACCCATTAGAAAGGAGTAACAAGTCATATTTGCACAGTTTTGGAAACTCAAAAGATCTCTATAGTCTAGAGATACAATACATTGCCAAAAATATTATGGATTCAGAATGGGGGTTGGAATACCCCTGATTGAGAACCCACTGACCTACATTATTGACCCCTCCGTCTGTTCTATGTACATCAACCTTTCATGATGTGCCATGGAAAGAAAAGTATTCTATAAGCCAAAGTATCAAAAGGCTCTGTGCATACTATTACTTCAAGTTAAAGTGCACTGGTATAATACATAGGTTTAGCAAAATGCTCTAATAAATCCTGCAGCCCATCACATTCTATAAAACCTATCCACATTCTATTTTTTAACATAATGTTGCCTTGTCTCTGAGTCACTCATTAACTGACATTAAATTGTGATACCATGATGCTTCATCCATCTTGACCCCAAAGCTTTTGCATATTCTATTAAGCCCTTTATGTTCTGTCATTCACAAACCATTATTCTCTACAAGGAACCTTTCCAGTTGAAATTGGTCACACACTTTTGTCTTTACAAATGCTTTCTTTCTCCCCATAAATACCCTCATCCTTTACTGTTGACTGATAAACTCTCATCCGTGCCTAAACTCTCATTTGAAAGGGCTACTACTCAATGTGACTGCCTTGTCTTTCCCCAAAAGATATTCTTTTACTTTAGAGGTTTCCAAACTTTTAGTCTAAATTTCTAGGGCTTTAATTCTTTTTATTCATTCAACAGATTTTTACTGAATACATTCTCTTGTGCTGAACCACAGCATACACGGTTCTTGTTCTCATAGGGCGTGTAAACCAATAGGTGGAAATAAGTCAATGAATAATTATCAATGAAAATGAGTTAAGCATTGTTTTAGAGGGCATAGTAATTGTTTTATGGAAGCTGAAATGGCCTAGGATATAGTATGGAAAGGCTTCCATGAAGCAGTGATATTTCAACAGAAACCTCAGAGCTGTGCAGAGTCTAGCAGAAAAACAACAGTAGGGGAGCTGGAGGGAAAGAATCTGAGGCAGGAAAAAAAAAATTTGAACAAAGGCTCAAAAACAAAAGAGACTGAGGTTCATTCTCCAACCTGGAACAATAACAAAAAGCCAAGGGGAATTGATCATAGGTTTTGAGCATGAGGAGAAAAATCTAGTAGAGATGAGGATGTGTTCTCTCCACCATCTGTCCCTGTGGCTAGCAGAGTGTTTGGCTCACATTAGATATTAAGGAAGTATTTTTGAGTAAATGACCCTTACATTCTAGATATTCCATGGAATAATAGGAGGTATCCACTGTGTGTCACAGTGCCCATGGAGGATTTCATTTCACTGGCACAACATCTAAAATTGGAATTGCAAAATGCTTTACATCAGGGTTTCACACTGCTTGAATGTTCTCTGACTCAGAGGTATTTTATGAGGTTGTGTGATATGCACTGTTAAATTTCCTCTCTATACTCTCACCAACTAACTTAAAAAAATGTTTTTAACTTGCGAATGTAGATCATGTTCTTTGAGCAAGATCCGTATTTTTATTCTATTAAGCAACTTGTAGTGTCAAATGCCTGAAAAGAATATCGAAATCATGAGTTATGAAGGCCAAAATAAAATAATTCCCGATGGTCAATAAATGATAAATCAAGAGAATACAAACACAGTGGCTCTATAAATTATTTTATTTCTACATTAACTTGAATTCTTGGCTCATAATTCCATCCCTACCTATTCTTCCCACTCCTCGTTCTCTGCATGTGACAATAAAAATGCTTTAAAGATCAACAATCCATGGAAGAACTTTACTGTGGTTAATTTACTGTTATTTCAGCATTTATGTTTAAATTTGAGGCCTTAAATAGGGATTCTTAATCTTTGGTAAGGACTTACAACATAACCAGTAGAGTACTAAATTCACTAGAGGTATTAACTCATGTAATCTTCCTGGTGGTCTTATATAACAGATCCTATTATTATTGCAACTTTATAATTTAAGGTACAAACTTAGAGTGGTTGTTTCACCCAAGATTTGTAAGTTCATAAATCATGGGCCTATGCTCTTCTGACTCCTAAGCCATTTTCTCTATGCTTCCAATTCTAATGACACCTGGTCAAGGTTGTGTGTTTAAAATATATATTTTAGTGATAGCTCACAGATGCACACAATGTTACTTATCACATACAAAGTTTACTCCACACACTCTTTCCTCCTGAAAACAGCACTGAGTCTATGCTATTGATTTCTTAAAAACATAACGTAGCATATCACTTTTCTTGTGGTGTTTGTATCATACTAGCATTCCTTCAAATCCATATAGATTCTTTGATATTTAGATTATAGATCTATAGCCTTCAAGTGGTTGTCCTCTTCTTTGGTCACAGTTATCAATGTGCATCATTCTAGTTAGGATATGAACCACATGCATTAGAGAGGCTAAACTCACATGTGAGATAAGTAGTCATGTTCCCATGATAACCTTGACTGTGCTGGGAGCAAGAGCCCATTCTTCTCCTTCACTCCTCAAACTGTCGGCAGCCTCAGAGATAGGAGATACGGTTCTATCCTTCTCTTACCTTTCACCCGGTCTCCATTAATCTGCATTTTCTCCATTGTATATTGGGAAGCAGGAGTCAGCGGTGGGAAGTTTTAAAGACTAAGACTTGAGAAACTGCAGTAACTAGCTATATGGTCTTCATTTCATTAACACTTTCAGAGTCTCATTTTCTTCATCTCTAATAAAGGGCACTAATACATGCATTGACAATAGACGAAGTTTATTTTCTCATTTAACAAATATTTGTTGCACACTTGTGACACACCAGCTACTACTTTGAGCACTAGAAAAACTTTTGTTTGGGCCACAGCGTCTATAAAGAGAATTACATGGGAAGAAAGAAAATTATT
Source organism: Otolemur garnettii (assembly GCF_000181295.1). NCBI lineage: Eukaryota > Metazoa > Chordata > Mammalia > Primates > Galagidae > Otolemur > Otolemur garnettii. Next base: position 1,050,973 of record NW_003852635.1, on the reverse strand, counting down.
AAATTTCAGGAATGATAATTACATAAAAACTATATTTAAAATATCTTTCAGAAAATATTTTAAAGAAATTCTTAAGAATATTTAAACATACCATAAAGGAATTGCAACAAAAATATTATAGTTTTGATAACATACTCATTTAGGAGCTAATACTGAAAATGTAAGGCTCTTATGGGGCATTCCTTCCTTCTTTCCTTCATTCCTTTTTTCTTTCAAACTCATTTCATAGAAGGGTAAATAAAAGTACTAGATGAGTCATTCTCAGCTACTCTGACCTACTGATCAAATCCAAACTATAAGTGAAACTTCAGTAGAACCCAGGCATTTTTCACCTATTTATAGCTCATTCCACTTATTAATAGCCACTATTGTGCTACAACAGCAGAGTTGAGGATTTGTGACAGAGGCTATGTGGTCCTCAAAGCCTACACTATTTGACATCTGCTCCTTTACAGAAAAATTTTACTGACCCCTACACTAGAGTACAACTTACCTGCAAGGAAAATGAGTGCATGACTATGGGAAAATGTGAAGTGTGAGTATTGTAGGGAGGGGTTGGGGGAAAGAGAGCCAGTGCAAAGGCCCTAAGGCAGGAGCATTCTGTGTGTTAGAGGATCAGCAAGGAAGAACCCAGTCTAAGTGAACAAGGGCTGGGTGAAGTAGAGGTAATAGAATCTCATGGGAGTAAGATTGCTCAGCATCTAACAGTTATTTCAAGGTGACAATTTTTATGCTGAAACAGGAAGCAATTTGGAGGTTTTTATGAAGTATTTTAAGCAAACTACACCTGGAAAAGTACAGTAAAGTTCTAATTCCATGGTGGAACAATTGGTAGATACTATAACAAATCAAAAGATCATACATCATCCAAATTAATGTAAGTTATTAGCAAAGGTAACTCTTACTCATATCAATAAGAACTTAGAGCCATAAAGATGGGAAAGTAAAAGAAATAAGCCACAGAAAAGAACTACTGGAACTGCAGAAAGAGCAAGTGATAGTGTTCAAGTTAGGAACTAACACTTAGTAAATGTCTATTTTATATCCTAGGAATACTAGTATTTTAGGTACATTATTAGTCAAGAGACATATGCAACAGAGTTATTGCATCTTTTAATATTTTGAAGATGAGACAACTGTTCGGTATTTATTATACTTAAAAAAAAACCATGTGTAATGACACCTGTGGTAGAGGACAGGAAACTAAAAAAAAAAAAAAAAAGAGAGAGAGAGAGAGAAAGAAAGAGAGAAAAGAAAAGTGGAAGAATATTCTCTTCCCTTTGGATAAAACATAGTTCATCTCTTAACAGATAAGAGGTGGAAAGAAATTATAGAGAACGAGCATAAATGTTCCAAGGAGGAATATAACTGTACTATACTCAGCCAAAGAGTAGGGCTTCTGAAAACTAATATGTGAATAAGTACAGTTTTGAAAAGTTAAAACTATAGAATTCTATGGTCCAGGTATGAGATACAATGGAAAAAACAACTAGTAACTATAATACTCTGAGAATGAGTACAAATTCAATTAAGTGTTAAAACGACATAAAGAATTTAGAGGTGAAGAGGAATATTAGTATTATTACTGAAGAAACTAAGATGCTTAAAGCTATAATCTGGTTCTACCATGGTTGGTGTTTAAGGACGAAAATAATTAACAAGGTTTCCTTAAAGCCCATTTACAGACAGAATCTAGGTGGATTTTGGCATTTGGTTTGGCTGGGGGAAAAAGTCCTTATGACCAATCATGATATTATTACTATACAGACATACTGTTGTTTGCTAGACCACTATTTTTCTTTGCATTAGAACACACTGAAGTTTATAATTATGGAGGAGGACTATTCTAAGATATCTACTAATAATTGGGACTGCAATAAAGTGGTTTTGCAGCTCCTGATTCCTATCTTCCATCAACTCTCATTAGAAATTCTCCCATATCTAACCCATTACCCTTTGTGCACTACATAATTATTGTTTGGTTTATGTATAAATCAAAATTCCAATTGTCCATGTCCTATTGTAAGAAAGAGTACAAGTAAATATAAAAAAGGATTTGTTTTGTTTTATCCAGTTTTATTTTCTTTTGTCTACAGATGGGGTCTCACTACATTTCCCAGGTTGGTCTGGAACTTCTGGCCTCAAGCAATATTCCCACCTCAGCCTCCCAAATTGCTGAGATTATAGACATGAACCACGCTGCTAGGCCTCTGATTGCATTTTGAAGAAGTTTATCTTGCATTATGAAGAAATTCAATCCATAAATTTAGATAGTTTACAATAAAACTAGGAATGAAAGTTCTTCCAGGGAAACACATTGGCATTTGCATTATTTATGATAACATCTGTCACTTTGCCTTAATATAAAATTTATCTTGACTAATTAAAATATATACTTTGTTCTTGTATATGAATTTTTCAATACATATCTGGCATTCAGAAAATTTGTATAAAAATGACTTAGTTATATTCATAACTTATTTGAGTCTTAATCTAGTCCAACCTCCATTCCACATGTTTTTGGCAGGGCTTAACACAAAGAATTGAATTTTCAAATTACACTTAAAAATGTTAAATATTTTACCCAGTGTCAATTGCTATTAAAATTTCTGAGAATAGAAGTAACCATAAGATATAATCAAAAGAAAAGTATTAGACCTCCAACATTATTTTTTGCATCTATTCTCATCATAAAGATTTACTCCAGCCCCAGATTTACATAGGAAATTCCTAAATGTGGAGTGCAATCACGTAATTTACCGAAGGGGGCTGATTTGATCCTAGATCCTCCATATTTTCGCTTAATATGTTCATAATGTAAGTGTCCTATCTCTTCCAAGAGCAGCCCACATAAAAGGAGAAAACACATTGTAAGACTGCTACTTAATCATTAGTACACAACTTTCAAGTACAGCATCTTTTCCTCTCCAATTCCTAGAATAGGCCTTGACAGTTCTAGTCCTTAATCTCTTTAGCATAGTAATGGTGCTTGGCACAATGAAGACCATACAAACCCAATGGCTTGGGAGATTTTGTTTTCTTTTGTTTTGTTTTGTTTTTTTTTTTTGCTACTGAGATTGCTAAATCTGTATCATGGAAAGAATATATGTCTGAAGTAAGAAGGAATAACCCCAACACATAGAAAAAAGCAAATCAGAAAGAGAAACAGAAAAAGAGAATAGAAGGGAAAAAATAAGAATATTACTTGACTCCTGGCTGAGGTCCCTAAATTGTGTTTTTTATATTTCTAGATCCATTCACCAGTTACATCCTTCAATGTATACAAACCATTTTTTGAAATGGGTTATTGTCACTTGGAGACAAAGAATCTTAATGAATAAAAATATTTAGAGAGAAATCTTAAATTGAATTCTATAATGGATAAAATGGCATTGGTATTTTAATGAGTTAATCATTTCTCTTTCCCATAACATAAAAAGCATTGTAAAATGCTGAGCTCTGAAATTTACCCCACCATCTAAAGTCCATGAGACTTCCTGTATTTTATATTTCAAATAAGTTTTACTGATAGAACGTACAGAAAATATTTTTGTTGACAACATGGATAAATGTAAACCCAAAAAGAAATCACCCATTTCCAGTTACCTAAAAATAGCAACTATTAAACTTGGACATTTTATTTAAACATAGAATTTATACATATACATACACACACGCATGCATATAAACTACAAATCTGATTATAAATGCATTTTTTCATTTCATTTCACATGGTATAGGAATTTCCTTGCATCGTTAAAATTCTCTTTAAACATAATTTTGGATTGTAACTTATCAGCTTATTATTTTTTCATTTAGTGTAGGATGAAACTCATTGAAGGATCTCTTCTCCACCCACACAACAAAATATAAACAATTAGTAATATTTTAAATATCACTATTTGATTGCAATCAGCCCTATTGAGCAAAGCATCATTAATTAGATACATGTCAGCTCTTTCTGTGGGTAGTTAGCAAGTTATTTGAACTATGTGGGCACATTATAAGTAACTAAGATTAGGGAAACCAACGATTAAATAACAAAACAACTCCCAAACTCTTGCCCAACGCCTAGTTTGTACTGAGCTAGCGGTCTCCCCACCTACAGTCCTGCCCCTTCAGATCACCCCCTTCTACGTGACATTTATTTACCAAGCGACATTTCTAAAATACAAATCTGAGCCAGTCACTTCATCACTCAGGGTTCCAAGCAAATCAAGCTGCTGTTCAGAAGGGAGGAGGAGCTGGTGTGATCCGAGCCTGTCTCCTCTGCTCCTCTGCCTCCCTTCTCACACTCCAGCCACCCCAGGGCAGCTCCTTTCTTCTCTTTTCTGATTGTTCCTTGTCTAAATAAATGCAGAACTTCTGGTTCAATAGAAATATACTAAGCTTATAAATTTTGTGACAGCAGGATTATTGTTCATCCCTATGCCACCTCCACCCTGGTCAGTCTGAGAAAAGCACATCTATTCCTCAAGACCCAGAACATATGCAGCCTCCTTTACAAAGTTATCCTTCACTTTGTTTCCCCCTCTCTTACACACATTGCAGTCAGGAATAAAGATCTCTCCACTTCCTTCCCACATGCTCCTGTGCATCCCACGCTCAGGGCATTTATAGCCCAAGTGCCAGATTTGCTGATCTGCTTGACCACCCCCCTTACTAACCCTGGCACCATCAGGCCAGGGCCATGGTAGATACCTCCTTACAGCCAAAGTGCAAATACAGTGCAAGAATCCCGCCCCAGATTTCTTTATTTCCTTAGCACTTACCACTGTTAAACACACTCCAGAGATTATATGAACTAGTTTTTTTTTATTTGTTTGCTTTTGTATGTGCTGTTCACCACTTTTAGAATATAAGCTGCCTGAGAATATAATTTTGTTTCCAACCCAAGTGCCCTCCTGAATAGATTAATAAATTGTTGTGTGTATATACCATGGAATACTATTCAGCTATAAAAAAGACAGAGATTTTGTATCTTTTGTGCCAACTTTGATGGATTTTGAAAATATTCTCCTAAGAGAAATATCACAAAAATGGAAAAACGAACTCATGTACTCAGTACCAATTTGAAACCATTGGATTAGTAAGTGCATGTTCACATGAAAAAAAAAACCTAAATTAAATTCAAATGGGGAGCAGGAAGGACGTGGGTAAGTTCCCACCCAAGGGGTACATTGCACAGGGATATGGCATGTGTCCCGGGTGAAGGGCACAACTACGACGAGAACTTTTAACCTTATAAAAGCAATTTATGTGACCTAATTATATGTACTTGAAATTTAATAATATGATTTTGTTTCCAGTATGTTCATGCTAGTATTCCTCACCTAGAATTCTCAGTCTGGCACTCATTAGACACTCACTGGATGACTGACGAATGAAACTGTTCTTTGGGTAGAAAGAGGGCACAAAAGGTAAAGATATGATTTTACATGAATGACTTTTTGGTAACTCGAGCTGAATTTGGGAAAGTTATTCCCGGATGACTCCACCTAGCCACTGGAGCAGCCCAGACTTCTCTGTGACGAGCAGGGAGCTGTCCTAGGGTTAGCCTTACTTTGGGACAAACTACCTTAAGTGCTGTAACCTCAGGAGAGGACACTCTGTTGACTTTAAGATTCAACAGCCATGTCAGCTGGGATTCACAAAATCCCAGCTATCCCTTACATTTTACAGGTGAGAGAACTCAGTTGGGAAACACCACAAGTGGCAGGCCTTCGTTCCCAGGTAGCTGTTGGACCATTTTGCCTGTTACTGTCTCACACAGCTCTCTGCTCCAAAGGATTCCATACCTACAGCACGTGCGATACCTTTTGAGAGATCAGCGCTGAAGTATAGAAGCCATTTGTCAGCTTGTTTCAATTTATGTGCCTATAGTGCGGCCTGAAATCCCTAAATAGGAATAAATCACCTGCCGGGTTCTGTGAAGAGTCCTGTGTAACTTCTCCCAGTGACAGCACTTGTAAACCATAGATCATAGCTCACTGCACTCGCCCCCAGGGCTTCACATTTGCTCATGAATGTATAATATATTTGGCAAGTTACAGTTTTAGAAACCGTCATTGTAAAGCTCCTATCCTTATATCCTCCAACTGTGGCCTGAGAATGTTCTAATGAAATGGTTGTGATCAATGAAAGGAGGAAAGAGTATGAGAAATTGAGGGAAAGGAAAGGAAGTAAGAGAAGGAAGGCAGGGAGCAAAAGGAAAATGACAGCGGCCGCTCCATTACTGCAAATCTCCCTTTCAACGGCACAGTTGTAAAAATGTCAACCCAAACAGCAAGCTTCAGGATTCTCCATGGAAAAATCAGTGAACTCACTGTCAGCAATCACATCCAAAGCTGGCAAGGTTGCTATGACTGCCAGAACAGGGCTTTTATGTGGCTGGGATTTTGCAGAGAGCTATTATTCAGTTAGACCTAACAGCAACAACCTTCACCCACACCTTTGAGCTCACTTGGACTTTAAATTTAACTTAATCTCAGGTTATATCAAGCAGGCTATGGAGTTAATGGATAAAACCTATTTGCTGAAATTATAACTTTTATTACCAAAAATAAGAGGTCACCTAGGGTTTCAGCACAGCATGTAATAAGAAATGCAATGCTGTGTCTCTCGACACATGTATTTTGATAAAAGGCAGATTCTAGTTATAAATCTGTGAAATGGCAAATCTTCCAAGCACCCTTTCTTTCCCTGTTTTCACTCCCTTGTCCTTTTTTTTTCTTCTTCCTCCCTTTCCATGCCTGCCCCACTTATAGACAAACGTCCTGTCTGTTTCTTCTCTCCTTCTCCCTGCTTCCTCCCTTTACCCTTCACTCCTTTCCTGGATTCTCATTTTTTCTCGTTTCCCTTCTTACTAATTCACACTCACATTTCTTATTCCATTTTTCTTTTTACACAGCAGCTGTTGTCATGATCTGGGGGAGCTAACCCTGTGACTATCACTGGGCTCCCTTGCCCTAAAAGAACATACTGCCTAGAGAGGGCAGGCCTTCTGATATTCAAATAGGGGCAAAAGAGATGGCAGACAGCTGATGGCATCAGTCTCCAATACTGCAATTACATAGAAGAATAAGGGATCCCTCAACCCCTCCGCCTTTCACACCCTTAGAACCTATTTTTTTTTAATTTTGGTTACCTATAATAATTTGAAATTCTTCTTCAAATAAAAAAAAACAGCCATGATTAAAGAACAGTTTTACATAACAATCCTTATTATACATTATACATAGCCAAATACCTCTTCATTGAAATTGATATATTACTAATCACCATGTAAAAAAGAACTTTACACCCACACAAGTGGTATATAATACTGGGAAGCTGTAGGAGCTCAGAGCCTTGAAATTATGTATAAACACATCTTGTATCACATTCTTGAGTTACTCCATCTTCTTTTTTAACTCTTTATAGATTTTTATGTTTGGTACAGGGTGATTTGGCTCACAAGTTATTTAAATTCATACAATAGTTCTGTAATATCTATAAATGGGTTAATATAAATATTTAATTTGCCTGTTATCCTGATGCCCAGGGGATGAGATGCTTTCCATCATCAGTTTAGGAAGAAAACCCTCCCTGCTCCTTCGCTGTATCTACCTTAGAAGAGGCAGATTTAAAAACAAAACAAAACAAGCTTCTTTTGCCTACAACATGCCCTGTAGCAGAAACCACTCAGGCCAGGTTTAGGAAACATTTTGGGTTCTCAAATTAAAAGGGCATGAGAGGGAAATGGAAGCTCTTAAGAAGAATGAGAGGGAAGTATCCTCAAACATGCTTACATGAGCATGACACATTTGTGACAAGATGGTAACAGGGAAATAGAGGCGCAACTAGATATAATGCGTTAACTTTCCACCTACTAATCTAATAAGGTTAGATTCTATGGATCCTGTTCAAATTAAAGATGAAGAGCCCAGTGATTTATTTTAGTTGAAAAGAGGTATAGAGGAGAGAAGATTTATTTTCCTCATCACTGCTGGGTTCCAGGCTTAGGGCCCTATAATACGAGGTGGATTAATAAGAGAAAAGTAGACAGATTTATTTAAGTTTAACACATAGGAAAATTCAGAAAGAAATAAAACCTCAAAGAAAATGGGCAAATATATATACATATATATGTGGCTCAGTGACTAGGGCACCGGCCACATATACTGAGGGTGGAAGGTTCAAATCTGGCTCCAGCCAAACTGCTACAAAAATACAGCTGGGCATTGTGGCCAGTGCCTGTAGTCCCAGCTACTCAGGAGGCTGAGACAAGACAATCGCCTAAGCCCAAAAGCTGGAGGTTGCTGTGAGCTGTGACACCATAGCACTCTACCAAGGGTGACAAAGTGAGACTCAGTCTCTAAACAAAAGAAATAAATAAATAAACGTATATGTATAATCTCAGTGTTATATATATATAATATATTATTGTTGGGGATTCATTGAAGGTACAAAGAATTAGGTTACACTGATTGCATTTGTTAGGTAAGTCCCTCTTGTAATTGTGTTCTGCCCTGAAGAGGTGTGTCACACACCGTGACTCCCTCCTCTCCTCCCCCTGATTTGTCATTCCCCTACTCCACACCTTGTATTAAATCATCTACTACCTTCATATTAGAATTGAGTACATTGGATTCTTGCTTCTCCATTCTTGTGATGCTTTACTAAAAAGAATGGGTTCTACCTCCATCCAGGTTAATACAAAAGATGTAAAATCTCTATCTTTTTAATGGCTGAATAGTATTCCATGGTATTCTTATATGTCCATGGTATACATATACCACAGCTTGTTAATCCATTCCTGGTATGGAGGGTATTTTGGTTGTTTCTGTCAGGGTTCCTGCCCCAGGAGCAGGGTCTGCTAAGACCTGTGGAAACTGGCATGATAGATTGAAGAATTATAAAATTAGAAGCAGTGGTAAAGAATGAGACATGAGACATAAAGTATAGATTGATGAAAATATTTCAAATTGTATATAAAACCAGCACACTGTACCCCATTAATGTACACAGCCATGATTTAATTAAATAAAAGTGGGAGCTCAGGGGTGCATTGCTCATTCATGGATTTCTGGCAACGGCCCACAGTGTTTGCTCCACTCTGATTTTATTGAAGTCTATTTGCCCAGGGGTAAGATGAGGGAGGGAACAAAGATGCCAACAGTTTCTTTGGTTGAGCATACTAGCTCCTATTGTTATTGTTATTAACCTTAAGGGTAGCCTTTAGAAATTGGAAATCTTAGCCTTGTATTGGGAAAGCCTTCTTCTTGAGATCACACACACAGATTTCTAGGGAGGTGTTAAACTCTGCTAGTTCCCTATGGAGTAAAACACCAGAGGAATGGGTGGGAGGGAGGTATTTTTCTCCCATCACCACCACAGAAGATCTTCCTCTGAGATTAGGGATATAAGCTCTTCTGCCCATATCTCAGGGCTCGAGCTTTTCCTTCTGTCTCTGCCCCAGGCAAAGGCAAATCTCCACAATGGGTATCTGCTTTGCCTGTTTAATGAGCAGGAAGTGCCCCTGGAAGATGTATCTTTTCCTAGGACTTGCCATAGTCTCTTCTATGGCCATTTTTCTCATCAGAGTGCTCACAGACTCAGCAGAGTGTTTGTAAGCTGAATCCCCAACAGGCTAGAATTTCAGAAAAGGCAAGAAGCTTGCTAGCAATGGCTAGCTTTAAATGTAAACTAGCTGACATTTTTTTGTGCTGGCTCACTCAGCTTACTTTTCAGTTTTCCTCTTTGTCTGGGGTGCTTTCCTTTGCCAAGAGTGTGGTCTTTGGTTCCCATTCTCCCAGAGTTTCCACATTATGGTGAATGTAAATTGAACTGCAATAAACAGTCTAGTGCAAATGTTCTTATGATAAGATATTTTTTTTTCTTCTGGGTAGATACCTAGTAATGGGATTGCAGGATCAAATGGGAGGTCTAATTTGAATTCTTTGAGGATTCTCCATATTTCCTTCCAAAAAGATTGCATTAGTTTTTAGTTCCACAAGCAGTGTAAAAGTATTCCCCTCTCTCCAAATCCATGCCAGTGTCTGCAGCTTTGAGACTTTGTGATGTGGGCTATTTGGACTGGGGTTAGGTAAAATCTCAGAGTGGTTTGCATCTCTCTGATGATCAGGGACAATGAGCATTTTTTCATGTTTGTTAGTCATTTGTCTGTCTTCCTCAGAGAAGGTTTTGTTCTTATCTCTTGCCCAGAGGTAGACGATATTGTTTACTCTTTTTTGAAGAGTGAATAGTTGTGGAGAAATCTTGCTGGAGAACAAAATGGTATGCTCTAATGGTACTAAACTGGAGGAATCTTAGCAAGGCCTGTTTGCTAGGATTTCTTTTGGTCTTTCTTTGTCTTTGGCCTTTTCCTCTGAGTAAAGGGAGAGTACTTCTTAAATGAAGAATTACAGCTTGTTTCAGGGGATCAAGGTAGAGGTAGAACTAGGAAGAGACCCTCCTCGGTTTTAGGAACTGCTGAGGGTAGGAGGGCAGGCAAAGCTGATAGTGGTCTTCCTGTTCCTACTATTTTCTCAACTGCCAATGTGCCATATTTTGGAGTAGTATGTTCAGAACCTCTTCAGAGGCAAATTATTTCTGGTTTGAAAATAACTCATAATACTTTTGTCACTGAGGTAAAGCTAATGCACTGCCCAGCTTTGTGGGTGGGGTGGGAGAAGCTTTCACCCAATTTTTTACCAATATATAATATAAGGACCTGAGAGCTGCAAAAATATTTGATATTATTTCAGAGAGCGCCTCCTCATCCCCCAAAACCAAAAGGCTAATTTCCCAAAGCTCAGAATGAGGAGGTAGAGGGAATTTGGTAGCAAATGGCTCACTGCCAATTACAAATCTTTCCGGCCAACCATGACCCTTTCTTATGCTAGCATCTCTTCCATTTCCATGGCATATACCTCTTGTGATATCTATGTAATCTAATTTTATTTCTGCTCCTTTCTGAGCTCCAGAGCCCTATATTGCTGTTTAACCCCTTGTAGTGCTTTGGAGATTCAGTCATTGGCTAGGGGGATAGATATGAGAAATGTAAAATGGTGTATCACTTCTGAGAAACAGCTCATATTTCTCTGAAGAAGGGATAAGTTGTAAGACCAGCAAACAACTTGAATATTAGCTGGTTTCCTAGAGAGATCGTGAATGGAATATTAAAGCATCTATTCCACCAACTATACCTGCTCATCACCAAGTTTCATTACTTCAAATTCTTAAGTAACTTATTGATTCAGCTACTTTCTTTTGTCACACTACCATTATCCTCATTCAAGACAGTGCAGCTATTTTGCTCTTTAAGACAAATGAAATATCCTCCAAATTGTTCTTTGCAAATTTGCTTGTATGCCTGTCCAATCTATTTCCCACAAAACAGGTTGTGACTTCTTACAAAAACACAATGAAATCAAATCACTACCTTACTTACACCTGTAGAAATGAATCCCTAAATCCGTAAGTTGGCCAGAAAAGTGCAGTATGACCTTGTGTCAACCTCTCCAACCACTTCCCTTACTGTATATATCTCATACCTCCCTGTTCTAGGTATAGAAGGATGTCAGAGTTCTGAAACAAGGCTGCTTTCTGCCTCAGTGCTGTAGTATATGACATTGTCTCTTTTCTAAACACATTGCTCTAGTTAAATCTGGTTCTAGGAAAAAATCCCATCTTCAAGGATCCTTACTGATAGGACCCAATTAGGACCCACACAAACAGAACCAACCCACCCAAATAGAACCATCCCCCTGGGCTTTGTGGTGGGTGCCTATAATCCCAGCTGCTCGGGAGGCTGTGGCAGAGAATCACTTGAGCCCAAAAGTTTGAGGTTGCTGTGAGCCATGATGCCAGGGAACTCTACCAAGGGTGACAAAGTGAGACTCTGTCCCAAAACATAAATTAAATTAATTAATTAATTAATTAAAAAAATAAGTGTAAATGTACCAATACCTACCCCTCTGACCCTTTAAATTCCCATCCACCTGAACCCACATGCTGACTCCTTTCTTGGACTCTGCTCACTCACACCCAGTGGAAATAAAGGCCACACACAGAACCTGGACTCCTATTTCCTTTCATCCATGTTTTGGAATAATCTTTTATTTTCAGTACTTGACCTCTCACTTACTTCCTTGATTAGATTTGAGCCTCCATTTTTCTGCTCTTATAGTATGCTTTGCTTCACTTTGTAGCACTTCTTGCATAAAGTGAGTTTATAAGCTTACCGATTTCATATTCTATCTCCTCCTATCACCCACAAGACAATTTGTGAAGCCCCAAGGAGGTAAAAACATGGTGTGCTTTATGTTTGCTACTGTCTCCCATCTCCAAAACACCTTAACAAACATAAATTCTCAATAAATATTTTTGAGGGAAAATATTAATAAAGTCAAATTCATCTAGGATAAGGGGGTAAAAGCAGAAATATGAAGCCATTCTAATCTGAGAACTATGAAAAGCCCTTGTTCCTATATTTATTTAATTCTGTGTATAGGCAGTCATGGTGTCTGAAGAATCTGTATTCTGTTTGCTAGGAAGCCTAATCTGAAAATTAATGAATTCAAGAGTAGTAATTATAAGAACTAATATTTATTGTATGATTGTTATTACTTGAGTACTTTTTCTAAGCACTTCATATGTATTAGCTCTTTTATTCCTCATATAAGTTAGAGACTATTATTTTCCTAAATTTATGGTCAAAGAAATTGAGACCCAGCAAGGTTAAGTAACTTGCCCAAGGCCACACGGCTAATAATAGTGATGGCAAAGTTCAAGCCCGTGTTCTTATCCATAGTGTAAGGTTTAAGAGCATGGACTTTGTAATTAGAAAGATTCAGTTTGAACTTTAGCTCTGACATCTTTTAGATGTGTGATCTTAAGCAAGTCCTGTAACCTCTACAAATCTGTTTCCTTATCTAAGAAATGAAGGTAATAAAAGCATCTGCCTCCCAGGGAAGCATTTAACAGAATGCTTTTTTCAATTACGAAGTACTCAAATAATAACTACAGCTGGATGCCTTTATGTATTCATTTCCAAGTAGCAGAAAACCTAAATTAAACTGGCATAAGAAATAAAGGGAAATGTTTGGCTTCTGCAACTAAGAATCCCAATGTAGAGTGGACTCCTAGAAAGGGTTATCCTCAGCATTGTTGACCAAGATTCAGATTTTTTCTAACTCTGCTCTTGGCAATAACAGCTTAATCCAAAGCCTACATCACATTGTGTTCTCATGATGTCAGCAAATAATGATATGGTAGCCTCTTTCCAGTTGGGAGAGAGAATGTTTCTCCCTTGACCACCAAATGAATTCTGGGAAAGGAAGTTCTGGGACTTACTCTGTTGGAATAGCTTTGATCAGAAAGTAGCCACAATGGACAAGAGATTATCAGGTCATAATTGCAAAGGTCTGGGTTACTGCTTATTGTGGTGGCAAAGGAAATAGAAGGACAGAGGTTGGTGTGTCATAATCAGAGAGAGAATCCCCAGAAGGTAGTTCCACCAACATCTTATGTCTATAACCTGCTAGAGACAGGGTGATATCTCCAGGGACTTCTGAATATTGTTGAGAGACAATGGATGTTGTATGGACAACAGATGAACTTTGACCCTATATTATTATTATAGGATTTTTGTAACTAATATAAATGTCTATGTAACACGTATAAGAGCTATCATTTCTATTTTATGCAATAGTTCTACACGAGAAATCAGGTGGACAGTTACAAAGAGAGAGTAAGAGAGAAAGAAAGAGAGATTATGTAATCCCCACCTCCCAACCCTTAGTCTGAGATTTTCTCTGGTATACATGTACCAAATATAGATTTTTAAAATTACATGTGAGCACTAGATGTATCACTTTAAAACTAACTTTGGCACCTATTTGATGAAGATTTCTTATTGATATTAGATCTGTGAGGGTTATTTTTACTCTAGAACGAAGTAAGTGTTCCTGGCAGAAGCAGTTTCCCCCGAAGCCATGCCAAACCCTTGCTTTTTGTCATTGCCTATGGGATTTATATGAATGTATTTTTCTATCCATTGGATTCAGAAATATTCCATCACATAAGAAAGTATATTTTGAATGAAGCTCCTATCCTATTTATTCCCTGTGATTTTTTTTTCCTTAGGTGAGCTCCAATTTTCCCTATTAGTTAGTGATAACAGAATCTTTCATAGTTTAACTATGATATGAGATCACAACTTGGAACAGAATTTATTTTCAAATTAGTTAGAGTAACCAGATGCAGAGTAAAAATTCTTAATGTCAGTTATTTTACTTAAAGAGGTATATTTGGATTCAAATAAAAGAAGTGGTAACGTAACATTATAGTGAAATGTAGAGAGAAGGTTACTTATATAGACAATTGTATTCATCCTCAACTACCCATACACCAAACTCTCAGAAAAATAAAATGGTATAATACATAAAGTTGAGAAATAATGCTTTTGGGAACAAAAGGCCTGAATTCAAATGCCCACTCCACCATTGCTACCTAAGTGACTTGATTTTACCTAGATTACTGTTAAAACTCAATTTCTCCATTTGTAATGGTGGGATATTAATTTTCAAAAAAGGAAAAGAAAACATTTACCTTCTTACAGCTCAGAATTTCATATCTTAAATTTCAAATTGAAATAATCTTATTCAATCTTCTCACGAGAATGTACAAAATGAGTTCTATTGAATTTACAACAAAGCTATGTAGCCACAGAAGATTTCTTTGTTCTGTGTTTTTTAATTCATTAGGACAAATGCTCATACTAAAAGTCTTTTAAAACTCTGGAATTAATACCTTGCTACATTTTTGAAATCTCAAGTAAAATTTCTAAATTTATTCTTTGCATGATGATCTTTCCCAAATACAAAGTATCACTCCTCTCTTGCTAATGTTAAATTCACGCATCAAATTTTGGCATGGTTAAAAATATCTATCTAATGAATATAAAATATGAGAATATTTCCTCTTCCTCTCCTTCTCAGTTCGTTCTTATCTCACATTCTCACATCGAATCATAGCAATTATTTTTTTCATTCAACCAACATTTATTAGAGCCAGTATGTGCTGGAATCAGGCAACAACCTAGGCTAGTTAAAATACTTTAATTTAGATTTTATAGTGTCTTAGGGATGGTGGATTGGGGACACTGAACTTACTGAACTAACAGTTGTCTTCTGGTTCTGTAAGACTGATAGAGATCAGAAAATACTCTCACTAATATACCCAAGGTTTCCAATGAAAGGCAAGCTAAAAAATTGATTTCCGTTGCATGAACACATATATAGACTAGAACATTTTACCAATAAAATCCACCTTCTGCTTCTCCAGGCTCATAACTTCAATATGCAGAGGGGAATCTGTGCAAGCACTCAAGAGAGAAATGTTTTTCTATCCTTTTATCAAAGAATCTAAAGACAGACAGATTGAAATGCATCCATTTCTAGTAACCACCAGATGGTGCTTTTAGTAATAAAGTTATAAGAGTTTACTTGAATATCTTTTCTCTAGAGTATTTTTTTTAATAAAACTAGCTTGAAATGAGACAAGGCAATATTTTGCCATGACATGAAGGAAAGTCTGTATTTTTTATTTTTATTAACATATGTACTTACAATGCTGAGCAAAGCTTTTGCAATATCTCTATCAGGTATCTACCTGTCAAATAGTGAGAGGAATAAAATATCAAAAAAGCTGAAGTTAATCTAAGTGTTATAGCCCAATAACTTACTTATTTAAATGGTGTGTGTTTATGTTGAAGTAAAATAACTCCCCCAATACTTACATCTATTGTTTTAATTCATGGTGGTTTGGTAATGCAGTTTTATCTTTGTTTGCACAGTATGTTTAAATAATAAAAATTAAAAATTTGAATGACCCACACAGGTAATCATGAAGATAAGATTTCTGATCTTCTCTAATAACAGCAACTTTATTAGCCTTTGCTCTCAGCATGTTTTATTTGATCTCTTTCTTTGGTTCACTTCTCTTATAGTAACTTAAAATTATATTTTGCTTTTCTAATTGACCACTTTAGATCATTTTTAGACTGAAATTGATTTAAAATAAATAGTAAATTATCACTAGGAAGTATTTTAATAATAGTTATCATTTTAAGTATGTTGGGTAAAAGATCAGAGACCAAAATCATATTGATTTGATTTTTTGTGGAAGAACTATGCAGATTGGATTCAAGGTCATCATGATATGATGATGAAATTCACATTATACTATCCACGAAAAATGTCATTCTCTTTCCATGAGCAATGTCTACTCCTTGGTACTATCTCACATCTAAAGTAAGTTAAGGGTGTTGGTGTGATTTCCCTACAACTCCTTCTTAGCATCTAAAATTATTTTCTTATTATTGATTTTATCCTTTATTCACTTGCTAAAGTGCCATCACACCTGTGTATAGTGGTCATCTTATCTTACACTTTGACTGGAGCAGATCTGACAATAATGAAGAAGAGGGCAGAGGTATTAGGGTACATAATGTCCCATAATTTTTATTGCATCTTGTGGCTGGCTCACAAGCAATACAGGGGTGTACTGAACTCTATCCATTATAATTGAATCTGGCCCCTGAATAACACTGTTAAAAATCTTTTTTTCACCTTTACAGCATAAGCTGTGTTCAGTAATCCTTGTTTATCCCATCTACAAGAAATAAATTATACCCTAAGTGTACCAAGGGAATCAGCTTCTTAGGTTGGGTGGAAGAAGGTTCAATAGTTAGAGTGATGATAACTTCTAAAATACCAACAACATTTCACTTCACCTTGGGCCCATTCATCATTTTTCATTTGAGGTTTAGAGAAATGTTTTTAGAAATAGGATTTTTATTCCCTACCCAGTTAATTTTTCAGAAAGATCTCTCAATTCAACATTAGATCTTCACTTTTAATATTTATAATTTTGAATATAGCTGTTGGAATTGCCATATACACTAATATCAAAACACCAGTCACATTAAGTTTCCCATAACTTTAAACTCAGACTGTCCCTCATACACTAAAGATATCTAAGTTAGAACTTCTCCGCCTCCAAAATTGCACATACAGAAATTTCTCTCGTGAAGATACACCATTATGAACCATTCTGAATTTTCTTCCTTTCTTTTTTTTTCTTTTCTTTCCTTCCTTCCTTCCTTCCTTCCTTTCCTTTCCTTTCCTTTCCTTTCCTTTCCTTTGCTTTCCTCTTTCTTTCTTTCTTTCTTTTTCTTATTCTGGTTTATTTGTATAACAGACTTACTTTGACCTTAATAGAAAAATGTTGGTATCTACAGCTTGGTATTTGAAATATGAGAAGTTAATTACCAAAAACATGGCTTTTTTGCAATAATAATTTCTGGTCAGGGATCATAGGCATAAATATAAATTATTCAAAGTCTGAATATTTGGGGATAGCCACCTGCCAATATTCACCTCTATAATAGTTCCATGGTTATAACCTACTCTTAAGAGAAAGGATGCAACACTGTAAGATCATATAACCCCAAAGGGGATGAAAATCTATAACTTTAATCTACTGATAAGGAAATAGCAGATAAACACAAATTGAGGGATATTGTACAAATTAACTGACCAGTATCTAGAGAAAAGGAGCAAAGTCATGACAGAAGAAGAAAATCTGAGGAGTTGTCACAGATGGATGGAGCCTAAGGAGAGGTGACAACTAAAATGCAATATAGGATGCTAGATTGCCTGGGTCTGAAAGGATATTTGTAATAAAGCTGGAAAAATTCAAACAATATCTGTAAATAAGTTTAAAATACCCTATTAATGTGATTTTCTGGTTTCTAACATTGTTCTATGGTTTACTAAGTTGTTAACATTAGAGAAGCTGAGTGAAAATATAAAGGAGCTATATTCCCTTTGCATCTTTTCTATAAGTCTAACATGATTTTAAAATAAAAATTAAAGAAAAGAGCAAATACATACTTTAAAAAAAATCCCTAATGCTAAGAATCTTATAAAAGACAATCCAATTTTTCTTAACTTTCAAATGTTTTTTCTTATAAAATTTTATATATTAATCTGGTTTCAAACGACAATTGTGTATGAAAAGAGGCAGGGTTTTTTTGTTTGTTTTTTTGTTTTGGGGGTTT
The DNA here is from genome assembly GCF_000181295.1 of Otolemur garnettii. NCBI lineage: Eukaryota > Metazoa > Chordata > Mammalia > Primates > Galagidae > Otolemur > Otolemur garnettii. The sequence goes on along the minus strand of NW_003852635.1, from coordinate 1,032,864 downwards.
TTTTGAGAAATTCCCCACTTCTGTGTGCAAAGAAAACAGTATACAAGCCACCTAAAGCATCAATATGGATTCTTCCTTTACTCAAACTAGGTGAATGATCCTATTTCAAGTCACAATGATATTAAGGAAAGAGATTATTAGATTTGATCTTTGTCCCTAGAAAAGGGTAGTTATATTAATATTTTCCAGGTGTCATTTTGATTTCAGCCAGAAGACAAGGTAATCTGTAGCAACTTTCTATGGACGTCCTGGATCTGAGACTGCTTCCCACAGTGCTTTTAAGTCCCTCAGTGTTTACCTGGAGCCTCCTCTATGTCTCCACATGAGTCAGATTTAACAATTTTAAAAATATGCCAACTGATTTACCAGATAAGCACGTTTTAAATAAAAATAAGAGTGTTAAGACTTTAAAAGGAAATGTTGGTTTAGAAAGAACAACAATGAGACAATAGTTTTACATCTCCAGAAGAAATAAAAGCCTCCAGCTGAGTATTTGTTAACTTCACCACTGACCTGTGATGAATCCATGTTATTTTGATAGTTCTTAGACAGGAGGTGCTTTCTTTTTGATCAATAGGCGATGTGCACTCTGTGGTAGGTTTTATCTATGTGGGGAACAGAAGTAAGCCAATAAGAAGTCAAATGTATGTTTTACAAGAGTCAAGGAGATTGCCTTCCAGCCTCCCTCTATCCCCCACCTCTGCAGTGTACTAGCTGTGGGGACTGTATTTTACCTGCTCAGTGGGAACGACATCAAATACCATCAGCAAATTGTAGAAATACGAATGGACACATTCATTAAGAAAATGCATACACAAAAAATGTCTATTTGGGGTATGGGATAGTCTTCTAAATAATAAAATAGTGAGAGACATATTTATTGGGAGACAACACAATTTACTACAAACCTATATAAAAAAGTTAATAAAAGTTCATAGGAATACAGATAGTCAGATCAGCTATAAGCAAACAGTCAGACGTGCCTAACAAGAAGACAGAAAACAATATAGAAATGTTTATTTTGATTTCTGTTAGAGAAATAATATCCTAAAAGGAAATCTTGCTTTTTAACTAGGGAGTGAATACCAAAGGTGATGACTTTAATCGTTTCCACTGTTTGTGTGTGATTGGATATCAAATGGCAGAAAACTGCAAAGACATTAATTACAGTTGATGTTTTATAATATATTTGTAGAGCCCTAAATAGCTTCCTTGATATAGAATTTATTTTCCTCATGTCACATTTTATTATTTACTTACTTACTTATTTATTTAGAGATAGAGTCTCACTTTGTTGCCCTTGGTAGAAGTGCCCTGGCGTCATAGCTTGCAAAACCACAAACTCCTGGGCTTAAGTGATGCTCTTGCCTCATCCTTCCAAGAAGCTGGGACTAAAGGCAGCTGCCACAATGCTTGGTTATTATTATTATTATTATTTAGGGATTGGTCTTGCTCTTGCTCAGGCTGGTGTGGACTCCTGGGCTCAGTCAATCCACCCACCTCTGCCTCCCAGAGCGCTAGGATCAGGCTCTGAACAAGCATGAGCCACCACACCCAGCTTTTCACTTCACATTTTATAATGAAAAGTTGCTCAAACTATAAAAGGTTCTTAAGTTCGATTCTAAATTGTTTATCTACTATATTCCCTCATATAGTCATACAGTGATTTATTTATTTTTCTATGATTTGCTTTCTTAGGTGAGCTCCAAGTTTCATTATTAGAAACGAAACTAAGAAGAAATGTACTGATTTGAATTATTTCTTAGCTCTAAAAGTAGAATTGCTAGGATGGTACAGTTTAAAGATTTCTGATACATACTGACAAATTGCCCTCCAGAAAGACGATAGCAATTTATATTCTCACCCCTGATATATGACAGTATTTGCTTTGCCAAAGACTAGCTGACTCTATAGAGACATTAAAAAAAAAAAATCTATGCAACTTCAATTGTTAGAAACTACTACTGTATATTTGTTTCAGCAGACTTAAAAAAAATTGCAATTGACATGGAACATTTTTTTCATGTGTTAATTGGCAGATTCTTCTTGTAGTTGTCCCTTCAATCCCTTAGACTATCTTTTTACTTCTTAGGTTTACGGAGTACTTCCTATGCTTCATTCTGCAAGTTCTTTACATATATAAAATCCTGTCATCTTACAATTACTCTACTTGGGAGGTGTTTTGAGCTGCCCTTTACAAACTGGAGCTTGAAGCTTAGTCCTACAGCTTGCTCCAAATTACAGAGCAGGCAGCAAGAAACCGGAGTCACTGTGCCTTTGTTAAAGAAAGCAATCACACTGCACAGGATGAGCAGGAAAGATCATTTTATTCCTACAAGGTTGCCAGCAATAGGAGAGAGAACAAACTAACTGGATTCCTTGTTCCAGGGACAAAACAATCTGGGGAGATTTTGAGAGCTGTGGTCAGGGGACTGTAGGTCATCTATGTTTGCTAATTAACTGTACTCAAAGAAAAAGTAAGTTTTCTTATATTTTCATAGCAGGGTATGATTTACAATTTGGAGCAGGACTCTAGCCAGTTAGGCTACTATTCTTCTTAAAAACTAAGAGAAAGA
>NW_003852635.1:1006171-1029850 GCF_000181295.1 Otolemur garnettii | reverse complement strand
AAAAAAAAAAAAAAAAAAAGAAAAGGGACTTTGGACCAAAGTTTTAACACAATAATTAAGAAAGTATGGTGAAGACTATTAACCAGTTTGTTGTATTTTAAATTGTATATAAACCCAGCAAATTGTACCCTACAAATGCATTAATGTACACAGCTATAATTTAATTAAAAAAATTAAAAAGTAATAAAGAAGAATCCTGAAGTTAAGTCAAGCTGAGGGAAGCCCAAACAGGTCCTCGGACACTCGTAATGACCTTTGACATTTAAGAAATTAACCCTCTATTAATCATAATTGTGAATAATTCATAACAACTATATTTTGCTGGATAATTTAGTAAATTTTATAGCACTATCAATCTACATTTATTACAGAGGCAAAAATCTTTATCAATCCCAGTTATTTGTCTGTGATGTGACAATGTGTTATTTCCTTTTCCAATTAATGATGCCTTGTAAACATCATTCCTTGTAAACAGCACTTATATAGTGTTTGACACTTTATCACTGTTTCACGACTTCAACAACTTGAAATTTACCTTAGAAATGCAAACAAGATAACCTAATCATTTGTGCCCTCCTATTGTGCTGAAATAAAAAATTATATATTTAAAAACAGTATTCTATCATTTTATGTAGATTGTTGCCAACCTAATAATAAAGATGTGTAGATGACATATAATATTCCAGAAAAAGAATTTATGTTTGCATAAAAACAATAATAGACAATTATATTAACCCATAATAGTAGAAGGGACATGCTACAGTGTAGAGATAGATGCTGCTTCCCTTACCATGTGGTTACTTGCTGATAAGCTCAACATAAACTGAAACTTATCCTACGTCAACAATAAATTTAATGCATTTAATCTACTAAATATAATAGCTTAGACTAACCTATCTTAAACATATTCAGAATACTTACATTAGCTGTAGTTGTACAAAATCATTTTGCAATATAGTACATTATAGAAACTGGTTGTTTACCCTCATGATTGTGTGACTGAGAGGTGTGGCTCACTGCCACTCCCCGGCTTCCAGAGACAGAACCAAGCTGCAAATCTCTGTGCTGGGAAAAGATTAAATTTCAAAATTCAACCTTAGATTTTTACCAAGTGTGTATCACTTGCACACCATCAGGAAATCAAAAGTCAAACCATTGTTAAGTCAAGATCTTTTGTATATCCAAGGTAATCTGCATTTAATCCTATAAAGAGCCCACAGGGGAAGATATATTTTCATCTTTATCTTTCAGATAAGAAAATTTAATCACAGAGATATTAAGTTATTCCCCTAGGGTCACACAGCCAGTAAATAATCTTGCAGAATAACTTCTAATTAGTAAGAACTGCAAAGTATAAATCATACAATAAGTTAAAAAAAAAAAACCTGGTTAAAAAGCAATAAAGATGGCATGATCCTATTCTTCAAAAACTAACACAGATAGAAACAAGGGTCTGAACAGTGCTTATCTCTGTTGATGGTATGAATTTTATTTTCTTGGTTTTGTTTATCAAAATTTGAGTATGGTATGTGTTTATAATATGAGATTATATATACAGTAAAAGCTCCACAGTTGGCCATCTCCCTACAATGACCACCTCCTTAAGTTCACCTAATTTTCATGGATGGCACACGTGCCATGTGTATATATCCGGACAACAGACCTAGTTCTTTATGTTGACTACCCTTCGTATGTTGACCAGTTGGTTACAGTTCCTTAGGTGATCAACTTACAGATATTCTCTGGATATATTTAGTTTTGAAAAGAGTCGATTGATTGATCTTTGTTCACTGAAAACTAAAATACAACAAAATTACATCAACCAGAGAACGTGTACCTAGAATATAAGGAAGGCACCCTCTATTACAATTTTTATAATAATGGACACCCTCTATGACAATTATATAATATGTAAAAAAAAACCTCTCTATTACAATTTTTGTAATAATGGGCACCCTCTATTACAATTATGTAATATGTAAAAAGAAATTTGTAATGATGGGCATCCTGTATTACATTTTTTTCAGTATTTCAACATTCAAGAAAACCAAATAAAAGACCTAGGTTGTTTGAATATTATAAACAAGTTTGGTCTAAAATAAATGTGACAATTTGTTCCCTACAAATCATCTGAAATCTGGATGTCCTCTGAAAATTACCTCTTTAGCCAAAAATAATAAGCTGTATTATAAACAATCTGGTGATAGCAAGGGAATGTTTGTTCAAAATTGGCATAACAATTTCTCATTGCAATGTTTCTTCATTTTGTTACAGACTTTTGTAGTAAAACGTAAATAACAGATTTTTGTCAAGAAGGAGAATAAGAATACAAAAGATGTTTTAATTTTGTGTGGCGTTTAGTTTTCAAAGAATTTGAATCATACTGGGTAGCTTTGGGGGGGGGGATCACTGATGTTTAGGGATATTTTTATTTTCAGAATGAAGATAAGTGGCATTTTTAGAGTTAGGTTTCAGGAAGAACATTCTATCAATTGTATGTGGGAGGAGAGATTGGGGGCAGGAACACCACATAGATGATCATAGCAACAATGGATAAACAAGAGGGGTATTTTGTTCTAGGACTTCAAAGATGATGAAAACAAATATGGGAGCACAGAACATCAGGAAGGATGCTCATGCTTGCTGAGAGGAAGGAAAGTGATAGGGAGGCATAGCCTAGCAACAGTCTCCAGGAGGGTGTTACGTCATTTTAGGTTGGTTTTGGTTTAAACATTTTCAAAGTCTGTGGCCATGAGTTAAACTTTTCCAGTGATCAAAATCAATCAATCAGTCAATCATCCTAAAGAGTCAGTTCCTACTTTTTTTGTAAATTTATTTACTTTCCTTGCATGAACCTTTTGTCTTTCTCAAGAGCTTTCCCCTGCATTCACAGAACTCTGATCAAAGAAGTGGAATTTACATTAACAACTCACTGAACCTTATCCGTGTGACTTCAACATCTACTCAATATTCTTCCTTAATATTTAATGATTCTAGAAAGGTTATAGCAAATCTCTGTCTTGATTAGTGTTACCTGAGTTGGTGTTTATTATTTTTTCCCTTTTACAGTATAAATTAGGCTTATTGATGAATTTCCATTTAATTAGAAAAGATTTTAGAAAAGATGTAAGGTTTAAGCAACAATTTGGAGAGAGAAGAGTGTGAGTGTATTTTTTTTATTTTAAGAACCATATAGGTTTATGCAGAAATGAGAAAATTGAAGTATAGATTTTACAAATGGAAGAGAAATAAATAAAAGAGATACTTAGATGTTACTTACAAAAAATAAATTAAAAATATCTTTGTCTTCAAATTTTAGATTTTTAAATTGAGGTTCAAATTAGATAAATGAAGCTGTGCCTATTAATCTACAATTATCTGATCACGTCAGCAAAATAAAATTGTGTTTACATAATTATGTTGATACCTTGTTGCTTTAACTGAATAGGATTGAAGAGCAGCATTTTTCACTGATTGAAACAATTACAGTCTAAAAGAGGGTGAAATGCAACATGAACAGGCAGGTCAGTTGTGCATCATTAGGAGGATTCAGTGACACCTAATTAATACTGAGGAATCGTATAATTCTGTAGAACAGAATACATTAATGAGAAATAGGTGGGAGAAATTAATATAAATGACAGGATCTGTGGGCAGTGAAATGGATTGAAGTCCAATGACTTTTAAAAGAAACACCGCATTTCAATAGTTTGCGTCTCTAAGGTGAAGATGTGGCGAGTGGGTGGAGGTTACCCATAGGCTGATATTGAGTGACAACACAAGGGAAAAACATACAGTACTTGCTATTCATTAGTGGGATGGTAAGGAGAAAAAAAATCAAGGTCCAAAATGCCCAATACGCTTTGCCTCATCTCATTTAGAATGGCCGGGTAAGAGCAAAAACTTACTCCAGCTCTCGTAAGTACTCAGTATGTTGTTCGATTCGTATCCAATTTTTCATCTAATTTAATTCTCTAACAAAGCTGAAATTCTCAGTAGTTTTATGCCTTTGGAATTCTTTTGTTTTGTTCTGTTTTGTGTTAGTCTGTGATTGACCTGTGTCTTGAGCAAACAACTAAATTTGTCTTCCCTTCATTACTACCTCTTCCAGCGGTTTTACAGTGGTGGTCCATTTACGGCCTTGCAAATTAGCATCACACCCTGTTAGCATGTATTAACCAATATGTACATCTGTTGATAAATGCCAGCTACTGTGCTAAACACTTCACAAATATTAACCCATTTGATTGTCACAACAACCTCATGAAGGAGCCAGGCAGTAACTAATCATAATCAATCACTCACACTTAATTGACATGCAAACTAAGGACTGTAACGTGCCAATTTCCCCACAGCCAGGAAACAGAATTTAATCTTAAATTTTCTAATTCCCGAGATTAACTCTTCACTCAAATACTCTGTTTTCTTTCACATTAACACTGCTTCTTAGGTGCCATAAATAAAGTAATCTTTCATGAGCCCCAGATTTTTTCCAACTTCTTTGAAACTAGCAGAAAGTGAAAGAATTGTAATAAACACAAAAGTGTCATGTGGAGAATAACATAATAAAAGTCTCTGATTTTTAAAATCCATCAAATTTCTACCTTGCACTTCAATTTGTTAACCTAGGGAAATATTTTAAAGATGCATTTGGATTCAGCTGGTCCAAGTGGTTCTTTACTTTGGAGATAACTCTGGAGCACCATTTGCAAATCTCTACTTGCCAACAAAAAGCAAACTTTGCAGTCCCAGGCTTGAATTCATGCTGAAAATGAAAACATATGAATTATACAAGACTTAAATTTTTCAAATATATTATCACATTCCCACTTTAGGAGTCTATTTTAGGTCAAATAACAGATTACAGAAACCACATATAAATATATTTTAAAAATGCATATATACATATATATCTCCTACGCACAAATATAATAGTCTCTATATTTATATGTGTGTGTATATATATGTATATATAGCATCATTGTATATTGCAACGATTATTATTCCCAATGCTGCAAGGCTCCTTGTTATTAAAAAATTAATCCTGGTGTTCTGGAACAGGTATTGACGTATTGGTTGTAGTTGTCTGATCTTTCCTGCAGCAGCTGCTGGGCTCTCAGACCGAGAAAAGCCTTTGCTGCCACATCAGACAATAGTTTTGTGACAGATGTTTCATGTTCGACTGAAGGAGCACAGATGAAAATAACAGTCTCTCCATGCTTGTGAGACCACAGTTGAAAATAAACGGTTGTCCCCCTTCCAGACAATGGCTATCAAACTCATAGAACCTTGAAATAATTTTCAGCCTCTCCTACACTAGAATAAGACCCACATAGTCCTTGAGGCTGCCAAGCTCCGCTCTAAGGAAACACAAGAAGGGTCCATTTTCCATTGCTGAATATTCTGCTGTTACAATCTAATGGTTGTACCACCAATGATAAAAATTGTCTTAAACATATAGCCCATTTGCTATTATAAGACATATAGATTTGTGTTTTATGTAGCATATGTGCACATAAACTAAATAAAATTAGTTATTAATAACAAAATAGAATCAATGGTAATCCTAGTAGAGATAGCCATGGTTAATGCTATGGTCTTTGTCCTTCCTTATAAACACCTATACGCACACACTTTACTTATTAACATATCAGCTTAACGTAGTTTGTAACTTGATTTTTTACTTTGTTTCACACTAGCTCATGAAAATATCTGTCAAATATATCTCTTTCTTACCTGGAGTGGGGGAGGAAATGGTAAAGGGCAAGATAGGAAATATTTTAGACTTTGCTGGCCAGATGGTCTCTGTCACAACTACCCAACTTGTCCACTGTATCGTAAAAGCAGCCATAGATAGTAGCTAAATAAACGGTTGTGGCTATGTTCCAATAAAACTTTCTTTACAAAAGCAAGAAGTATGCCAGAATTGGCCTGTGAGTTGTAAGTTCCTATCCGGACCTACGTTATTATTATAATAGCTGCACAAACTTTGTGCTATGGACATGGCCTAGTATATTTAAGCCTTTTGCCCCCAAGAGCTATTTCTTGTGTTTTTGGCCTATTGTTACTTTAAGAACTTCTGGCCTACCAAGCATTACGTTGCAGACATGTTGCTTATTGCAGTGGTTAATATCTCTGTGGGTTGGCTTTCCAACCCATTAACAATTCTTCCAACCTGATTAGATTCCCAGGCCTTCTCCTTCCCATCCAGAAGGCCTCAATGGGCTTTGGATTACCTCCACTAATTATCTCAGTGTATACCATTGTATCAGAGAGATTAATTACAAACCATTCTTTCATTGGTGTGCTGTTTGACTACTGCCATATGAAACATTCTGCAACAATTTTAGCATTTGGTTGGGTTATTTACATAGCTTGGAAGGTCAATAAAGTTCATTTCTTATGTTTTCATATTTCTTAAGTTTCAAGGCCAGGAGGAAGAATCAGAAATGTGTCACTCTACCCTTAATGGAAGACTCCTCCATTTGATTTTTCAGTACATTCTAATGTTATTTAGAAGTACATTATTTGGACTGTGCTCTAGCTCCTGCCACTCTGCATTGAAAATGATGAGAAAGAAATATCAAAAAGTGGCTTTGGCTTGGCGCCTGTGGCTCAAGTGGCTAAGGCGCCAACCACATATACCCAAGGTGGCAGGTTCGAATCCAGCCCAGCCTGCCAAACAACAATGATGGCTGCAACCAAAAAATAGCTGTGCATTGTGGCAGGCACCTGTGATCCCAGCTACTTGGGAGGCTGAGGCAGGAGAATCACTTGAGCCTAGGAGTTGAAGGTTGCTGTGAGCTCTGATGCCACAGCACTCTACCCAGGGGGACAGCTTGAGGCTCCGTCTCAAAAAAAAAAAAAAATGGCTTTATTTTGTGTTCTCCTTCCTAAGTCACATTCCTCTTCTTCTTGAGTAGGACTCTTCGGGCTCAGCCAATCCTTTCCAGGATTTACTTTCCTGTTTGCTTTGCAATTTGTATTGTCTATGTAAGGAGACTTGAAAATTAGATTCTTTTGTTATTTTGATTTTGTAGTTAGTGGCGTTTTATTATTTTGTTTTGTTTTTGTTTGCTGGTTTGTCTTTTTGGTTTGCTTTATTGATCCCCACCACCATGCCCAAATAAAGCATAATTTGATTGAAACTGCCAATAAATAAATAAATTGGCCTGAAAGAGAATAGATTTGTCCTTTATCACACCTAATCAAGGTGTCTGTATTACTACTGCTATAGATGTCAGGAAGTGAGATGTTGGAGGAAAAATGGGGCAATGAAATGGCAATTTTTTTCCCCTCATTGATGTGGTATGCATTGAGAGACATTATCTCAAGATAACAGAACCATAACTATAGGTTTAAGCATTTTATGTATTACAATAAAGAAAAAAAAAAAGAAATACATATTCATGAAACTCACAGGACAAGGGAGATATAATCTAAATTCCTGAAATTAAAAAGGACTAGTCAGTTGAACTCTTCGAGGCTAAAAATCAAGAAGTTGAGCTGTTAATCCATTATCATTATGCCGATAACCAATACACTAATCAGAGTTGAAAAGGTTCTCAGGAGACTGAAGCTAGGGAGATTCTAGAGTCTTTTAAATTTTGTTCTGTATTATTTGTTACCATTTAGATATTTTAGCTTGAATTCAAATTGCATTTTATGAATAATAAATGAATCACCCAATTTCATACCAAAATTTAAATATTATTTATAAGTCTTTTTAATCTTTTCCCATACAGATATTAATAAATGCTAAGATTATATATATTATACATTATGTATGTATGTAATAGAAATATGCATATAATATAAAATATTGAATGATTAAATTTTGAAGACAAGCACAAATCATAAACATTATATATAATATATGGAAAAATCCATCTGAGTTTTTTAATGAATGTATGATTCCTGAAGGAATATTGAATGGATAAATACAACAACCACAGCTAAGAAGCAAAAGCAAAAATAATTCCTATTTCAGAGACTTTTAGGTTGGTCTCTAATTCATTTATATTTTATTGTAGACCTACAAATTTATAAGTAGACCTACAAATTTATAAGTAGACCAATATTGAAAAGCAGAATGTAGCTACAATCTTTGAAAAGTATATAAAATAAGATATAATATCCAGTTTTATTTTTAAATTATTAAGAACATTAGGGATTACACTTCATCAATTAGAATTCATATTACTTTGTGCATTTTTCAGAAAGCACAGAATCAACCTTTTTTTACTTTATATTTAAGGTATCATATCAAAAATTCATCTGGTCAATGTATAGCAGCATTAACAGAGCAATGATTTTAAGAGTTTAGCAATAATACAATGAAAATTTCAAAATATGCATTGACTTGTGGGACTATGCCTGTTGAAAAATAAACACCTGAAACTGTTAGTCCCTAAAACACTTCATTTAGCAATGTGTATAAATTTTGAAAGTATTCCTTCAATGCTAGTTTTAATAAAAATCAAATTTTATAAGTAGACCTACAAATTTGTAAGTAGACCAATATAGAAAAGCAGAGTATAGCTACAATCTTTGAAAAGTGTATAAAATAAGATATATATTCCTTCAATGCACTAGTTTTAATAAAAATCAAATTTTTAATAAATGAAGAACAAGGTTGAGAAGGAAAATGACTACAATATTAATATTATAATAATTGATAATACAATATCATTTTTTAATAAAAATCAAATTAATAAATGAAGAACAACGTTGAGAAGGAAAATGACTAAAATATTAATATTAATATTATAATAATTGATAACACAATATCAATTATTTTAGCTATTACTTACATTGAAATTATATCTCTAAAATGTGGCAAGTTAAAAAAATTGTGAGATTGATATATTAGCACTTTAAAAATTTAAATTAAATTGAAGCTCAACTTTTACCTTTCAACATGTTCAATAATTGCTAACCAATGGTGAGGTTTAGGGACATAGGAGAACAAACTATCCTTGCTCCCCTTCCTGCTGGTATGTGACTGGATCTGAAAAATCTTTGCTATTTAATTTTTATAAATTAAAAATTATAGTACATAAGATTTGTGTTTTCAACCCAGAAAATAAGAAATTTGACATTTCATGTATAAATCAATAAAGAAAACTAGATAAGCAGTGTTTTATTGGTGTTGAATTAATTAGTTTTGGGTTTTGAAAACAATAATTAAATCATAATCTCAAACAATTAAGTTGTATATGTATTTTGTAACATCAGTATATATAACAGTCAACATTTTCAGAGACTGATGTTCATTAAAAATTTCATACACATACACAACATGTTACCCTGTGAAGAATTAATCCGCAATGAATGAATAAAAGGTGTGGATAATTTATACTCTGTTTATCTTGGTGTAGCACAAAGGGAGCTTGAATGACATTGTTTTGACAAAATTAAATATACCATGATATTTTAAGAAACTTAGGAGTCAAAGAGGCAGTCATTTGGTTCAATTTTGGCCTTACCCTGGAACTATGTTATTTTGGAGAAGGTAATTAATCACTAATCACTCTGCACCTAAGGTTACTTATACACATTATGGACACAATAATGCCAACTTCACATAGATATTTTAAAGAGTAAATGAGGTAATGTCGAGAAAGCACCCAGCACAATGCCTGATCACATACTAATTGCTTAGGAAATGAAGTGCCGTTATGTCAACACAATTACTCATTTGGGTGGCATTAGTACACAAAGGCTGGTGGCCTTTGTAATAAACCACAGGCACAGTGCTGTTTTCCTCTAGCTTTTCTGCTTGACTTCTACTCACCTTAAGTCTAAGGTATTTTTTTCAGATATGCCAGTTGGATGAAAGAACCTTTCATTCTTGAACGTTTCATGGATAAAAGTATTTCCATTAAAGTAGCCTTGATGAAAAACCACATGCTACTAAATCTTATCTCTTCCTTCTGGATTCAGGACTTTAATATTTAATTTTCTTAACAAGGCCTCCATTCATGGGAGAAAATATTTGTAAACTATATATATAATAAAGGGTTAATATGCAAAATACATAAGCATACAAAACCTCACTAACACAAAAACAAATGATCTGATTAAATAGATTTTTTAATAGATTTTTTTTCAGGGAAGAGGGCAGAATCTCATTTTGTCACTCTCAATAGACTGCTGTGGCATCACAGCTCAAAGCAACCTCAAACTCTTGTCTCAAGCAATCCTCTTGCCTCAGTCACTCAAGTAGCTGAGACTACAGGTGCCCACCACAATGCCTGGCTATTTTTAGGGATGGAATTTCTCACTCTTGCTCAGGCTGGTCTCGAGCTTCTGAAGCTGAAGCAATCTAGCTTCCCAGAGTGCTAGGATTACAGGCCACCATGCTCGACCACTGAATAGACAATTTTCAAGTGACATATAAGTGACTAAAAAGTATATGAAAAAATGCTTAACATCACTAATCATTATGGAAATGGAAATCAAAACCACAATGAAGTATTACCTCACTAATGTCAGACTGGCTATTATCATAAGAACAAAAGATAACATGTGTTGGTAAAGATGTGAAGAAGAAAGAATTCTTGGACACTATCAGTGAAAATGTAAATTAGTACAGCCATATGGAACACCACAGTGGTTCTTCAAAAAATTAAAAAGAGAACTGTCATATAGCTCAGCAATTCCAGTATGGGGGGTGTATCAACAGGACATCAGCACTTCTAGGAGATTCCTGTCCTCTCCCCTTCACTGCAGCACTGTTCACAATAGCCAAGTTATGGGATTAAGCTAAGTGTCTATCAACAGATGAATGGATAAAGAAAATATGGTATATATTACAATTAAATACTATTTGGATGTATAAAAGAAGAAAATCCTGTCATTACTGCAACATGAGTGAGCCCCAGAGGACATTATATGACATGAAATAAAGCAGGCAAAGAAAGACAAATACTGTATGACTTCACTTATGTATAAAATCTAAAAAGTTGATCATTAAAGTAGAGACTGGACTAGTCTTTTGCTGAAATGTTTTTGCTGAATGAACACCATGTAATCTGCAATGTTGAGGATAGAGTGGTGTGCCCTTCAAAACAGTAATCTGTATTCGATCAAGTCATGGCCAATGATCAAATTCTGCTAAATCCCCTCCACTTCTAGGAGTAACACTTAACGCTAATTCATCACTTTTCCTTTTACTCTCTCAACAGAAGTGTAGAGAATCCTTTATTTTGTTGGAAATATAAATTGCAAATGTCTTCTCTGCTAAAATCTGCTGTCTTTAGTCAAGCCTACATTCAAATACACACCAATCAAGTTGCAGAAATTACATTTTATTCTGGAGAAGAACAGACATGGGAGTTTTAAGAAGGTGAATGAAATTTTCAGCTTTATAATTCAGAAAGATGTCTCTGGGAACATTATAGAGAGGGTGGGACAGGTATAGAGCAGTGCAGTCATCCAGGAAAAGAAAAAGTTCTCAGGATCTGAACAATGGCAGGGACACATATACCTTGCTCTTCTATAGCCAATCTCCAGCCTGCTCTACCAAGTTGTTTTTCCCTTATCCTCCCACCTCTGCCATCAAAGTGTCTTTTAACCAAAGGTTAGATTATATTGAGACAGTGGCTTTACTCTGGCATTACCTTCACGGGAAGTAACCCTGTTTTCTTCCTTCTTTAATATCTCAGGAAGGAATGTGGGTATACACATCTCACTCCCACCATTGCAGAAGTCACACCAAGGAAGTTTGGAGAGGCTGGGTGAGCTGTCTCATGTCTAAAGTTCTAGTAATTTGAGAGATTGAGGTGAGAGGTCTGCTTGAGATCAAAAGTTGGATGTGGCAGTGAGCTGTGATGACACTCTGTCTCAAAGGCAAAAGAAAAAAAGAAGTTTGGTATATTGAGTAGTTCCTTATACCTACTAATTGCTAACACAAATTCCCACTGCTTATTAAAGACTCTCCATGGGATCTTACCCTTCCATAAAGTAGAACCTGTGTTATTTAATTCTTTTATTTAGTCCTTACAACACTGATAGGTAGACTGTGACTTTAAACCCCATGACTTTTTTTTCATTATATCTGATGCTTTAAGGAACTCTTGAGTCACTATTAATGCTTTTGAGAACTATTAGCAAGGAAACTGGCATCTGAACTGTGAGGTTTGGTAATTCAAATAAATATATTATATATTTGCTTAACAGAACAAACCTGTTTAAATTTTATAAGAAGTGAATTTTGTTACTCTTCATTGAAATAAAAGAGAAATGAAATCTTATGTACGACACTGAATCTAGACTATAGGGTTGTGACTCAATTCTTTATTTTGTGTACCAGGTGTATATTTTACTACTTTAAATTCGTGCTCATTTTGAAATATTTTCGATGAAAATTTCACTGCCCTGATGTGCATTTGCCGTGATGACTACAAAAGTGTGCCTTTATTTCTATCTATTCCTCTATCATTTTTCTGATGCATGGAAAATGAGCCCATTTCTGCTTAGCTCTCTCTTTCTACCTAGATGACATAGAAACTAAAAAACTGGGTTTAAAATAGTTTTTAAATGATTTCCCCTTTTCTTGTGCCTAGCGAGTCTTCCAGGACTTTAATATTTTGAGGTGTTGCTAAGCAATAGCGTAACTTTTCTCTGTTTCTTGCAATTCCTTAACTTCTCCTGTTCCTGAGGAGAGGTCACAGACAAACAATATGTGATTTCTATCCGAGGTTTGAAATTTCTTGATGGCCTGAGAATAACTGAGTTTAATATGAAGGAAATAGGATGCTTTTCATTTGGGGTTCTATTAGCAAAAATTCTGCCTAATAAATCAAACATAGGGGAAATATAATTACATGAGTGCATTGCCAGCTGTCTCCTGCATTCCTCTCATGTCTCATGGGGCAGAGTAAAAGTGACTGCAATTATAGTTCAAATATCAGAGGGATATTAATGTGATAGTTTTAGCAATAGCTTTCTTATTTTTTATCTAGTTGTGTTAATAAAAAGGATGGCTCTGGTAATTTGTGCAGTATTACATTTTGTTAGTAGTAATTATTACTTAATATAGTCTCTGTGACATAATGACATTAAAAAAAAAAGTCTTCCCAGAACAGGTACCATCCCCGGATTAAACATCATGAAATGAGGTTTTATTGATTATTTATTAAATATTTCTTGGATAGTATTTTATGGTAGTAGTAACTACTTACATTCTTTATGCTAATAATTTATTTCATTAACCATGCTGTTATACCCTTAAGATTTAATTACTTTATTATATAAACTCGAAATAATAAAATCGTGACATTCACATTTATAAAATGTGGAAGCATAGAAATTATCCATTTCTTACAAATCTGTTTAAATATGTAAAGTTGAACAGAAAAGCAACCTTAAAAATTTCATGAAGCATCCATTACAGAGTATATTGAAAATGTGTAAAGTGTATTTTTCCATGCTAGGTTAATATTTGTCCTATTAACCCTAGAAAAACTAATCCAAACAGCTTTTTTAAAAAAGAGATGTAGTATGGCTTTGTACCCCCCCCTTTTTTTAATACAGGAAATTGTCCACATATCCGGAGCCATACAAAGTACTTTGCTCTTTTGAAAAGTTTTTTTCCTTTTTTTTTTTTTATTCTTTGAGGTTCATTAAAGGTACAAATAATTAGATTACACTGTTTGCATTTGTTAGATAAAGTCCCTTTTATCATTGTGCCCCACTCCCAAGAGGTGTGCCATACATCGTAGTCCCCCATCTACCTCCTACTTTCCCTCTCCCCACTCCCTCATTCCCCTGCACCTCACAGTGAACTGATTTAAGTTTTTTAATGATGTGGGTATCTATTAGATTGTCTACAGGCTTCATGTTAGAATTGAGTACATTGGATTCTTGCTTCTCCGTTCTTGTAATACTTTACTAAGAAGAAAAGTATCCAGATTACCACCTCCATCCAGGTTAATACAAAAGTTGTAAAGTCTCCATCTTTTTTGGTGGCTGAATAGTATTCCATGGTATACATATATCACAGCTTATTAATCCATTCCTGGGTTGGTGGGCGTTTAGGTTGTTTCCACATTTTGGTGATTGTAAATTGAGCTGCAACAAACATTCTAGTGCAAATGTCCTTATGAGAAAATTATTTTTTTTCTGGATGGATGCCTACTAATAGGGTTGCAGGATCAAATGGGAGGTCTAATTTGAGTTCTTTAGGGACTGTCCACACTTCTTTCCAAAAAGGTTGTATTAGTTGGCAGTCCCACCAGCAGTGTAAAATGTTCCCTTCTCTCCACATCCACACTAACACCTTCAGCTTTGAGACTTTGAGATGTGGTCTATTTTCACAGGGATTAGGTGAAAAAATTAGGGATTAGGTATCTTAGGGAGGTTTTGATTTGAATTTCTCTGAGGATCAGGGATGATGAACATTTTTCAAATGTTTGTTAGCCATTCAGCTATCTTCATCAGAGAAGGTGAAGTTCATATCTCTTCCCCAGTAGCAGAAGGGATTGTTTGCTCTTTTTTTGTTCTTGTTATCAATTTGAGGTCTCACTAGATTCTAAGTATCAACCTTTTGTTAGATTCATGCCCTGCAGATATCTTTTCCCATTCTGAAGGTTGTCTTTTTGCTTTACTTATTGTGTCCTTAGCTGTGCAGAAGCTTTTCAGCTTAATTAAGTCCCATTTGTTAATTTTTTTATTCTTGCAATGGCTGCTTTAGACTTTGTCATAAAATTTTTCCCTAGCCAAACACTTTTCTATTTAAAACTGGAATTTTAATATTTTATTCATTTAACTTAGTATTTATTCTAACTTTTAACTCAGAAGAAATAGAATACACAGGATACCATTGATTGGTATCCTAATCAAATAGATGAGCATTATTGATGAGGACTTAAGGAACGTATGAAGGTGCATATTAAATATATGCCTTGGATCCTTTCCTGGGAGTAGTAATCAGTATAAATGTATGTGCACAATGTATATATCTGATTTATAGCAATATTAGTCACTATTTATTGGGGGCTTCCTATGTGATAAGCACTGCATACTTATTATAATTTAATCTTCATTTCAACCCTATGTGTTCTTTATCATAAACTCTATATTACAAATGAAGAACTAAGCCAGTAATTAAGCAATTAAACCCTAATGCCCATCTAGTCTTTGGGAGAACTCAGACCCAATCCTGGCTTGTGATGCACAAGCTTCTAAACTCTTAATGTTTTTTGGCTTCTTCTCTGAACTTTCTCTTCAGGGGTCTGACCAAACTTTAAAATATTTTGATTTTCCACCTATATAGTAGAATCAAAATATTAGTATGAGTCTTCTAGCTATAATAATAGTTACGATTAAAGAAAATGATTTGTGAATGATTTCTGCAAATTAGATACAAAAAAGTAACATTTTTTAGAAGACATTGCCTTCTTAATTTTATAATAGACTATATGAGCTTCAAATAAACTTTAAAATCTATCATTACCTCACCTTTTGGGGGTGGAACACAATTATAAAAGGGACTTTATCTAACAAATGCAATCAATATAACCTGGTTCTTTGTACCCTCAATGAATCCTCAACAATAAAAAAAAGAAAAATTATAATTGCCACACACCGTGTCCTCATGCTCAGTGACAATATACTGTTATCTTTCCATATATCTATCAACATGTTTTCTTTGAAAGGTTAAAAGATCTTTTCAATAAGTTATGATGGATAAACGGTGTTAGATTTCTTGCCCACTTCTTAGAGTCTCCCTGTGTCTTACAATGGATAATGTGAAATTTTACTCAGGCTTTTATTTTTTCTGAGCTCCATTCTAAAAATAGATGGTTAAAAGGAACAAACACTCTGCTGTCACATGGGGGAAGTGATTTCCCAATTCTTAGAGTTTAAGCTGAGTTTTGAAGTATCTGTTATTTAGCTTAGGAATCTTCCATGAGTTGTTTTAAAGTAGATTCAATTTTCACTCACTATCATAGTGTAGTAATAAAGGAGTTGTAAATAAAACTGGTTGTGATATCTATATGTGTGTGTGTGTGTGTGTGTGTGTGTGTAATAATGAATAGGAAGAACCACCTTCCATTTTTCTTTCTTCTTAAAGCTGGTCTGCCTTGTTGCAAATGAACATGTAGAGTGTCATATATTAAAAATGTAATTGTTTTGTCTTATATTTGTGCTATTAGTTTATACTTTGGCCATCATGGGAAATATTTTTCTGTTCACTTGATTGGTTGATACACATTGTATACTTGTATCAAAACATAACATATGCCCTATAGAGATATACAACTATTCCATACACATAATACTGAAAAAGAAAAAATATATATTTTATAGATCATCTTTTTATATGCCTTAAAAATACTGTTGGATGTTTCCCATAGACCTTAATCAATAGTAAATATTTATCATTAGGATATTAGAGCTAGAATTAATAGTAAAACAAGGTAATAATTTAAGGTATCAACAAAATTCAATTGTATATTAGAAAATAAATGTAAAAAATGACATTGTTTTTGTTCAAGTTCTTTTTCCTCTCTAATGATAACAGCAGGATTTTTCCTGATGAATGCAAGATTAATTATTCAATTGCAGATTTCATGATGTTAAATTGTTCAGGGTATTGGTAGAATTCATTGCTAGTTTGTGATTTTGGTTTATCAACTGTCACAGTGCTTTTTAACTCTAGCAGGGCATAAAAATTGCCTCTATAATTTTCAGACAACATCTGTGTCTGAATTTCACAGTCAAAGAGAGCAAGTGATTTCCTAAGTCTGGTGTGAGATCTGGGAGTTGATTTAAAAATTTCCTTCAGTGGTTGTCATATGAAATATTTTTTATAACTACTTGTCTATCTTAATTGGATTGTCTTCATTTAATAATAGATCCACACGGGACAATAGGTGATAGTATTCTCAATGACTGATTAAATCACTTGGCCCTTGATTTTGGATTAATGAAAGGCAGAATTTACTGTCTTCCTTTTGAATTTTTTACAGATCACATGTTCATCTCTCATTCTTAAGTCTCAAGGGTATATATTAGAATTTAAGCCATATCAATTTTTGTTTTTCCGGAAAGGAGTCTAGGTTTAAAAGCAAAACCCCTCTCCGAAACCCCGTTCATTTTGTAGGAGAGTCAACCTTTGACCATGTGATTTTGAGTCAGTCATGAAGTAGCATTATAGTCACATAAATTACCGGTGTGGATCACCAGATTGATGAAGGGAGGAATACTAGACTGGAAAAGTTCTCCCATTACATCATTCATTTATTTGAAAGTTCTACTCTCTTGGCTATTGTATTAAGATAAAAATCCAAGAATACTTTATACAATTGCCTTCAGGATAGAAGTTAGAGTCTACTGAGAAGACTGTGGCCAGCCTTGGTAAGGCATAACATAGACCAAAGAATAACCCCAATTTAGTTAATCCCTGGATCCCAAGGCATAGAGAACAAGAAGAAAATACTAACTATTTAACTCATGAGGAGAGTCCCTAAAGACTGACCTTCTAAAGTTCGTCTGTAGCTTTCTCTTTCCCCTAACTCCTGCTTTAGAGAGAATTCCAGAGGAGCCAATAGCTTCATTAGGTGCACAGTAAAATCGAGTGACTAGAGAATAATCAGGATGGTTTCCATAAATCATAAAGAATCTGTCTCATCAAATTTTAGCTAACTTTTAATTGACCTAAATTAATCAAATAATATTTTTTAATCTAATGTAGAACATATATAAAAAGGGAAAATTTAAGTAGTAAAAGATTGAAAAGGGGCTTTTACAGCCCCCTTGTGGCTTCAAATATGATTGAAGAAAATCTTCTCATAGATACAAAAGGAAAAAAAGTAAACAAAAACAAAACAAACAGAAGAAACGATAACAAGTTTTACTAATACAGAAATTTAGAGGAATCTCCATTTACTACCTAATGGAGCCATGATGAGATCCAGGCACAGGGAGCCCTATTTTCTAGGCTGAGCCTTGGTCTCACCTTATAAAGCAGAATGGAGGGCACAGAGTTCAGCCTTTGTCATTCTTTGCATGCTATCTCAGAGCTAGGAAATTGGACAGGAATTCCTCTACCACAGTCCGATTTCATTGATGTGGGGGCTTCCCAAGCCCACTGGGGGCATCCTTCTGTATTCATGAGAGAAGACCAAATGCAGGGATGCAGTGAAGGAAGGAGGTCTGACCAGCTGTGGCCCAGCTCACCCTGGGGAGTGCAACCCCTTAAAAAAAGCACTTAAACGGGTAAAGTACCCAATATAAAAATGAAGGCAGATATTGTAATATGAGATAAAACCTAATTATGTATTCTTTAGATTTTCATAATAAATATGAGCATTTTTATATAAATCAAGTAAGCATTATAGAAAAAGTATTTTTTTTCTTTGTTTAGTACAAAATTAAGACAGCCTATATTTGCTATTAAACTAGAACTCCCCAGTGCACAAAGGGAAGTAAAACTCAGTGGAAACCAAGTATGGGAGACAGGGGGCCAAACCTACCTGCAGGGTACAGTGAACACTATCTGGGTAATGGACACACTTACAAACCCGACTCCAGCAGCACAAAAAACAATACATATAACCCAAAACATTTGGGTTTATAAAAGAAATTGTGGGTAAACATTTGGGTACATAAAAGAAATTGTGGTCAGGAACAACACTTCAGAAGTATCTCAAGAATAGAAGAAAAAGTATCCAATGTACTCAATACTATTATGAAACCAATATATCATCACCTACATATTCATACGAATGATAAAAAACAACAATAGTCCAGAAAGAATGAGGAAGGAGAAGGGACGGGGAGGAGGGAGGCAGAGAGGAAGGAGGGTTTGTGGTGGGATTTCACCGAATGTGCACAATGTAATGGTGCATTTCAAAACCATTAGGAGTGGGCTTGGCGACTATAGCTCAGCAGTTAGGGTGTTGGCCACATGCACCAGGGCTGGTGGGTTCGAACCTGGCCAGGGCCTGCTAAACAACAATGACAAAAATAACAACAACAAAAAATAGCCAGATGTTGTGGTGGCGCTTATAGTCCCTGCCCCTTGGGACTATAGGCACCTTGGGAGGCTGAGGCAAGAGAATTGCTTGAGCCCAAGAGTTTGAGGTTGCTGTGAGCTATGATACTACAACACTCTACCAAGGGCAACATAGTGAATTTCTGTCTCAAACTAGCATACAAACAAACAAACAAACAAAAAACTATGAAGAGTAGAGTATAAATGTGTTACCATAACAAATAAGTGAGGTGATGTTTATGTTAACCAGTTTGATGTAAGCTTTCCACATTGTTTATCAAATCAGCATATTGTACCCTATAAATTCATTAATCTACACAGTTGTGATTTAATAAAAATATAATAATAAAGAAGAGAACATTTGGACACTATAGATGCAGAAAAAAAAAAAAAGAGTGTAAAAATCAATGTGAAAGGGAAAAGGCAGCCACCTGTGAGCCAGGAAGAGTGGCCTGGAACCAGAGCCTTCTCTCACAGGCCTCAGAAAGAACCAGCACTGCCGACAGCTTCATTTTGGACCTCAGTGTCCTCAGAACTTTGAGGAAACACATTCCTGCCATTTAAGCCATCCAGTCTGCAGTACTGTGGAACCTTAGCAAACTGAGACCATGATGGTCAAGTCATACCATCAGACATAATAATTTGTCAGTATTATACTTAAAGGAAGAATTTGCCTGGACCTGCTCCAATGTAGGCCTAGAAGAACTGATCCACATAAGGATACTTACTGATATCTTTAATTCATGTTTGCTTTAATTTGAAGAAAAAAATATATTCTAGTATGAAAGATTTTAAGTAGTAGAAACTTTTCTGTTTTTAAAAAGGGCACTCTTAACATAGGGGAAAATAATTAAAGAAAAAGTTTGCTTCTGTATCTCAGAGAATATAAAAGGGTATTGTAGAATTGTTTTTAAAAGTAATATGTGAAAGAAGGTTGACTTTCAATTAAACACATAAGAAGACTAACCATATTTCATTTGGAGAAATTTTTAAAAATTCATAACAAAGGACAGTAATATAAACACTATGACAAGAAAAGATGGTATTATTGCAAATACGCAAAGTTGGCTGTACCCTGGAGATGAGATGATTTTGATTCATCTAGAATTGTTTATGTTTATATGTTTTTCATAATAATCACATAAATGTACTTGACAGTATAATATTTAAGTGTTACTTAGCCGTAACACACGAGTTAAATATAGGAAATAATCCTATATGGTAAATATTTGTTTTAATTTTTTCGGTCTTAAAATCTAGATGGTGATAAAAAATAAATCCTGTGTACGGTACCCACTGCAACTGCGCTCAATTCTTTTCCAGTGTCATTTCAAGTTCCCTGTTGCCATAGTTGCTGCTGAGAAAATGCATTTTTCTAAAAGATTTATAAATAATGATTGTAATGTTTTTAGCTCTTTGTAGTGAAATACAATATCCAATGCCTCTGAGAAGAATATAAATCCAAGCACCAGGGAGCCATTCAGGTCACACTTGAGTCTTGCTACAAGTAGGGCAAGAAAAGTGTCTCACTGGTATCCATTAATGTGCATTCTTCTGCCCACTCAGAAGATAAATTCCGTATAGTTAGGTTCTGAAGACATATATAAGATGGGATTTAAGGCCTGCATCTGCTTTGTTATTTCAATATCTTGTCAAACACAAAGAGGTTGCTATTTATTAACCCCTCTCTTTTTTGATATTGCTTACTTTCATCATTCTTCTAAATACTAAATGGAAATATTTAATCTGTATGGGCATGCTTGACTAAATGCATGCATTCTCGTATCTCTGAAAATTAAGTTAATTCTAATTTTTATTTAACAGGAAAACAAAGATGTCTATACTTGATAAACTGATTTTAGTTCTGGCTCTTGATATAAATGAAAAATCAATGTGCAAGAGCCATTTTCTTCTTGTTTTTCCAAAAAGCAGCCATGAATGATTGAATAATTGATCATGTTATTCCCTGTATGCTAGATGACATCTGAAGTAGCAAATGTACTTTAATAAAAAAAAAAAAAACCCTAAACAAAACCAGAAAATAATGACTAAATAGCACACGTTTACAATCTAGAGAAAAGACAAAATAATGCTTGTGCTGTGCACACACGTGCATGCACACACGTGTGAGATATATGTATTTTGTACATGCACATTACAAGGTTAGTCTGGCCCAGGATACAGTAAGCAATTCTTATTTCAATGACTTAAAACAACAAGATTATTTTCTGCTCATATTTACATTCAACACTATTCAGTAAAAGGGTTTGCTCTCCGGGACCCAAGACTGACAGAAGCTCCACTGTCTAATGACAAGATCATCTCGTCATGAGGTTACAGTGCTGCACGGCAGGGAAGGAGAGGACGGGTGCTGCAGGCTTCCACGCCAGCAGTTAAATATTTTGGTCATTGCCCACTAGTTAGAGTTGGCCACATGGGTTTGTCTAATTGCTGTCATGGGGCAGTGTATTACCCTCAAATGTCTGAAAAGAACATAAATGTCTGTGACTCATACCCAGAACGGTCACCATAATGTTCTTCCACACAAATACTCATTCCCTTCCTTTTTTTCTTATGCTCTCTCGTTTTCTGCCTCTCAAACATGTGAATGAACTTAAACTTCAGCTTATTTCTGTGCTGATCAGTAGTGTCAATGGCAATCCTGGGTATGTTTATGCTAATAAGTAGATACTTGCATCATTTTAGCAGTACTCTGATTTTCTATTATATGGATTTCTGAAAAAAGTTGTCCACTTTGCTCACTACACCAGGGGTGTCCAACTTTTGGTTTTTCTTCTCTGCTGCATGTTGGAAGAGTAAGAATTGTCTTGAGCCACATAGTAAATACACAAACACTAACAAAAATTGATTAGTAAAAAAAAAGGTCTATGCATATTTTTCATGATATCTGATCCACAGATAAGCAAAAAAGGTTCTCACAAAATCAGCATGTGGAGCCTTACATCTTTATCTGGCTTTTCTTTTACTGGGTTCAGCCATGTACTGGTCACAGTGCTTGGCACACATTGTGTCAAATGAATCACACTGTTTAAAATTATCCTTTTTGTCTTGTGTATGTTTTCATTTGGCATAACCTGATTTCTCAATGGATGTTATTTCTCATTACTTTTGATTATAGTCATAACTTTGTTGATTTGGGTCTTATTTGTACTGTACCTTGGGAAAATTTCTGATATTCCCCCATGCCTATTTTACATTGGGGTTCTAATTCCCCAATATGTTATATTTTTTCCTCCAGATTTTCATAAGAATTTCAGATGGAATCCAATCAAATATATAAACTCAATGTACTATCTTTATACAAACTAACACATTTTCTCTTGTAACAATGTAGTATATTTTTAAAACATGATAGATTTTAAGTCATGTGATCTGGAATCAGTTTCTAATTCTGTGACACACTCCCAAGTTATCTAAGGGAGCAGAATTTTTATTTCACCATTTAAATTAAAAAATAATAACAGGTTGAGCTAAGACCTATGAAATCGAAAAATAATAGACTACAGTTTTAAAATGTAATGGGCGGTCATGACACGTGTGTTTATTTTTCTATTCTAAAACCATTTTCTCTTACTAAGATTCTGAACAGCTTTCTTTTATGGATGGGAAGGACACAAAACTTTACTAAATATTTTAATATGAATTACTTTTAAGCTCTTCATCTTTACGGGCAATCTTTAAGTTGATATCATTAGAAACAAATATGATACAACTAAGTAAATACGAAATAAATTATAATTTCACGGCTTCTTAAAGGTTGCGCTATACTATTAAGTATATGTCAAAAATAAACAAGGCAGAATTTGAGGAACCAATAGCTTAGATCAATCCTAAGATCTTTGTTGATTTTTCAGTTTTGAATGCTTTGACACTTTATTTGACAAAAACTTCTTCCACATTTTTCTCACAAAACTCCACTTTTGACACCAAATAACTTTAAATTCTATGACAACATTTATTAATGCAATATACTTACCAAGTCGGTGTAATAAAATCTTACCCTCATTAACACAACTATAGCTTACTTCATTTCTCACTTGTATAATAAAATCTCAAACAATTATCCTACTATTAAGAAACTTGATGGCATCTCAATGTCCACCACTGAGAACACATTATTGAAAGAGTCACCACCTCACCTTCTTCTTCCTCTTCTTTTTTTTTTTTTTATTTTTTGTACTTTTTTAAAAATCATAATTGAGTACATTAATGCACTCATGGGGTACAGTGTGCTGGTTCTACATACAATCTGAAATATTTTCATCAAACTGGTTAACATGGCCTTCATGTCATTTTTTAGTTATTGTGTTAAGAGATTTATATTCTACATTTAGAAAGATTCACATGTACCCTTGTAAGATGAACCAAAGGTGTGGTCCAACCAATCACCCTCTCTCCACCCATCCTCTCCCCTTCCCTCCCCTCCCTCTCCCCTTTCCCCATATTCTTGGGCTATGATTGGGTTATAGCTTTCCTATGAAAGCTATAAATTAGTTTTATAGTAGGGCTGAGTACATTGGATACCTTTTCTTCCATTCTTGAGATACTTTGCTAAGAAGAATATTTCCCAGTTCCATCCATGTAAACATGAAGGAGGTAAAGTCTCCATCTTTCTTTAAGGCTGCATAATATTCCATGGTGTACATATACCA
>NW_003852635.1:990281-1005178 GCF_000181295.1 Otolemur garnettii | reverse complement strand
TGCTTTGTTTTTATTCCTGAGTAATGTCTTGGCTATTTGAGGTTTTTTCTGATTCCTTAAAAATGAAGTATTATTTTTTCAAGATTTTTTTTTAAATTTCAGATTTATATGAGGGTATAAGTGTTTATGTTACAGTGTTTTCATTTCTAAGGTAAATTTCAAGTTGTAGTCAAGCCGTTCACTGAGAGGGCGTACTGAACACCCTCACATTGTGCATATTAGGTGTGATCCCACCAATTATCCTTCCTCCTTCCTCTTCCTTACTCCCTTCACACTCCTTCCTCTCAATAGACTATACTTGTATTTTTTAGTTGTTTATATACTGGTTTCATATTAGCATTCAGCACATGGGATGTTCTTTTCTCCCTTTTTGTGGTACTTTACTAAGAAGAATGTGTTTCAGCTCCATCCAGGTAAACACAAACAGGTAAAGTCTCCACTTTTCTTTTGGCTAAATAGTACTCCATGGTATACATACATATACCACAGTTTGTTAATCATTCTTGGATTGATGGGCACTTGGCCTGATTCCACGTCTTGGCAATTGTGAATTGAACTGTAATGAACATTCTAGTGCAAATAGCCTTGTGGTAAAATGATTTCTTTTTTTCTTCTGTGTAGATACCAAGTAAAGGGATTGTGGGATCACATGTAAGGTCCACTTTTAGTTCTTTAAGAATTCTCCATACTTCTTTCCATAGAGCTTGCAAAAGTGTTCTCTTCTCTCCACATCCATCCTAGCATCTTCAGTTTGGGGATTTTGTGATGTCGTTAATTTCATCAGAGTTAGGTGATATCTCAGGGTGGTTTTGATTTGCATTTCTCTGATGCATAGGGATGATGAGCATTTTTTCATGCGTTTTTTGGCCATTTGTCTGTCATCTTCAAAGAAGTTTCTATTCAAGACTATTGCCCACTTATAAATAATGTTGTTTGCTTTTTTCTTGCTGATTAATTTGAGCTCTCTATAGATTCTAGTTATCAGCTCTATGTCAGATTCATAGCCAGCAAATATCTTCTTCCATTCTAAAGGCTGTCTGTTTGCTTTAGTTGTGATCCCCTTAGCTGTGCAGAAGCTTTTTAGCTTGATCATGTCCCATTTATTTACTTTTGGTATTGCTAACAAAGATTGACTCTTGCTGGATACAGATTTAAATTTAAGACGTGAAACAATAAAATTTCTAGAAGTAAATGTGGGAAAAACTCTTGACAATATTGACTTGGGAAAATATTTTATGAAGAAGACTGCGTACCTTATTCAATAGAACAGGATGTAAAGTTATCTGTGCTCTAAGAGAGCAGAGAATGAGCTTGTAGTCCAGCAGTGATATTCTCCTATAGGAAGTTTATCTACAATGATTTTGAAAGATGCCTGGAATGGCAGATCACAGGACACTCAGAGACATGAACATTTTGGACAGCTGCAGTGTGGAAGAACACAAATTCTAAGAATTCTTGTAGTTCATTGTGGCCAAAGCATTAAAAACATCATGAAATTGTAGGAAAGGCAAGAAGAAAGGGAAGGCAGAATTATAGGTAGTACTATGTTTGAAGGAATTTAGATGCTGATCCTAGAGCTTCAACTTTGAAGGCAATGAGACACCACTGAATTCAAGCATCCAAACGAAACTATCAGATGCATCTGTGCTAACCTTGAATAAACAGCATGTAATGACTAGGAAGGTTGTCATCTAATAGTAACTGCTATCAGCGATATGACGGTTCACATTATTGTGGACTAGGTTTTTTTTTTTTATCTTCTCTTCTTCAATATTGTCTAGTGGATCAGCTTTAAATTTTCCTTCCTGCCTTGTATATGTTTTCATTCATTTCACCCGTTTTTGTCCACAATCCACAATTTAAGAGTACATATAGAATATTCATTTTTTTAAGAAAAACCCAGATCAGCTGCCAAAGAAGTAAAACCCTACAGAATACTACAGTCAGATAATTCCTCCTGAATATTCTTCATAAATTTTCTCATAAGAATGAAATGATAAATTAACTGGAAGAGAGTTCTCCAAAGAGAGGAAAAGAGGCGCTATTTTGAGAAATATGAAAAATGTCAAAAGAGATAAATAATGTGTGTGTTGCTTCATATTAAACAAATATTTCACCCTAAGGAGTTTTCACATTTTGAGATGTTTTTATTTCAAACAGAATTAAAATGGCAAAAGTCTTATTGTACAATCCCTGAGAACAAAATTCAATCAACCTGCCTGCTTTGGAGACAGAAATAAACCTGTCTGATTAGAAGCCTAAAACCCAAGTTGTCAGTTATAACCTAGCTGGTGCTCAAAGTCACAATTCCTAAAAATACAAGTATGCTTTCTTATCTCACATGTGTTACTATTGGCATGAGATAAAATAAAAAGTTTCTTTGCCACCTGTGCATTATGAAGTCCATGGTTGATATAAATGTTGACCAGGGTTATGATCGTAGCTCCAGGGATATAGTAATCATGTAACATATAATGCAAGCACAGCAGTTTCAATTCAAGTGTAAACATGGAGTTAATGAAGGGTGCAATCACTTAACAAACTATTTCCATACTTACAATTTTAGAAATATTGGCGATTCATTACTTTCAAATTTTCCTTTTATAAATAAAACCCCTATTTTGTATCAGTACCTAAATTAAGGCACATTATTGTCATGAAAACAAGACAAAGGACTGAATTAAGAAAGGAGTATTAAAAATGCATGTAATTTTACCTCTCCTTAAACTCTTTTCACATATCATTGATATTCTGCAAGGTCCATTGCATACATGTAGTATTTTTTTTTTAATAAAAGGTTACAACTATACATAAAGACTGAACCTACTTAACAAAAACACAAACCCTAAGTGCTAAACATATTTCTATATTCCCCAACAATTATTCATTTACAAATATTTTAAATGGCAAAGAATGCAGTGGATGAGCAGTGCATTAATTAATTGTCTCAATTTCTTTTCTTTACCGATGTTTAAAGATAATTAGTAATGTAATAATAGCCTTGTAACTACATTTTGATGTATCTCCACCCAAGCTGACTTCCTCTGAGATACTACTGGGGAAAGATGAAACATGGGCTCTTCTAGCAAAACAAAGTCTGGGAAATTGGGAAACATTATAGTCAAGATGAATTTGGACCAATCATAGTACTTATTTCCTCTAAATTATATGTATACTTTTCTATTTTTCCATTTTCTTCTAACAATTTTTGCCATGTAAAAAAATTGAAGGTGTGCTTATTTGTATGTTTCAAGTATATTTTTTCTGCTTATGTGCTTATGAATTATATCTTTATAGGCCTCAAGCAATGGTGTATTTATGCACTGGACACAGTACCTTGGTAAATAATGAATTCTTAAAACTAGTCTATATAATCTTTCTCACAGATTGTGAATATTATCTTCCAATTGGCACCAACTTTTCACTTTCTTTTATTATTTATCTTCCCCTCAGGTAGATCAGATTTTCATATCTTGCTCTTTTCACAGTATCTACTCACCCTCCTTCCCATTAATCTGCTTTCTTTTTACTATTTTTGAAACAAGTTTGTTTTTCATATCATTTTGCTGCAATATTATATTTGTTATTTATTGTCCTCAAAGTATATTGTAATTTCACTGCATTGCTTTTACTTTCTTTACTCTTTGATCTTTCTGTGTTCATCTTATAAATTAGTTATTTTATCTAATTTTAAAAATGAGTCTATTTTCTCTGCCCTGTGCTCTGTCATAATGGTCATGCTCTGTGGTCACCTATTTGATACATCAGTTTCCTGTGTCTTCCTTCTAAAATTTCCTTTTACATGGCGTCATATTGTTTTCATTTTGCTCTTTTTCTAACCAGAAGACCAATGTTGTCAAAGGTTGCTGTCTTTTGCTTGTCTTCCCTTGAGGAGTGTCCAGACAGCAGATTAATCTAATGCTCGGATATGAGTTCATTGCCCTTTTTTTTTGTGTACAAAAACTCCCCTACCTACAAGGAATCCATTCCTAGACTCCCTGTGGTACCATGGACAGCACTGATTCCTACATAATTACTGTTCTTGCTATGCATACATACCTATTATAAAGTTTACATTATAGGCAGTAAGAGATTAACAGCAATAATTACTAGCAATGTAGAACAACTATAACAATATATTGTAATGAGAGTTATGTGACTGTGGTTTGTCTTTCTACTATTACACAGAATGAGTATGCTGGGCAAAGAGAGAATTCACTTTGTGGGTGGAATAGAGGGGTAACTGAGCCCCTGGAAAGCAAAACCATGGATAAGGGGGGACTACTGAACTTGAGTTTTGGATAAGATTAAAAACATAAATATGTAATCATGTACAATATATATTCATAATTTTGAGGGAATGAGAAAGTGGAAATAAATAGCTCCCATTTTCAGATAGCCTTTACCATAATTCCTGTTCTAGGACTGTGACATTTTCCTCCATGTACTGCTTGGTTTTCTATGAAGCAAAAGAGGGAAAAATAACCTATAGTTTATTCTCCTTTCCCATCATACCATTTCATCATTCCTTCGGCACACCTCCTAAGTAACCTGTGCAGGCTCACCTGTGCTGGGATGCTAACCTATGTTTGCTCACTCAGTGAACCGCCCATGGAGTCCTGGTTCTGAGACTGGCTTTTTGAATACAGTATTATCCTTGATGATCCTTACTTACTCTCCCCATTTTACAAAGACAGAGAGGCTGACATAGGATTGGACAGGTAAAAAGCAATTGTACTCTTGCAGCCCACAAGTAAAAAAGAGAGGGATGCTTTGTGAGTATCTTTCAATTCTGAGGACAGAGAGTGTGAATGCATGAAACATCTTCCTACTTATTTATAAAGCAAACCTAAGATATTCAATGGGATTAATTTCCGAGTAGGTTTCCTACAGGTAGTACATAATCTTCAGTTACAGTCATTTCTTTCCCCTTCAAAACTAAAAATAGCTAGATATTTCTGAGTATAGTTTTTCCCATTGTACTTAATGACTACTTTTACGAAATCTGGACTAGACTAACAGGCATTCCTATGAAGATAGCTATTTAAAAGAGAAACCCCCTTCTCAGATTCTACTGTTTGTCTTAAATATCACTGTGTACTTTCTGCAATGTGACTTTCTTTTCTGCTAGAGCTTTTTTCATATATATATATATATACACATATATATATGTATATATATAATTTTGTTGTTGGTAATTTAGTGAAGGAAAAATACTGCCAATTGAAAAAAAGTAATTTGCATTTTATAATGCTAAAATAGCAGATGCTTAAAGGCCAAAAATGTTAGTTAACATTTAGTATGTTTTAATCAACTAGGCTGATTTTGTGATTTTTTAAAGATTTCAAGTATTTTAATTTGATGAAAGAATATAATTATTAATAATTACAAAATTTTAAACATCTTTTAAAAAATTATATCATAAAAACTACTTAGAGTGGTTTATTAATGTATGCTTAGTCTTGTGTTTTATATGTTTAAAAGCCTATTGTCATTTTCATCTTTTTTTTTTTTTTTTTGAAACAGAGTCTCACTTTCTTGCCCCCAGTAGAGTTCTGTGGCATCACAGGTCACAGCAACTTCAAACTCTTGGGTTCAAGCGATCTGCTTGGGCTCAGGTGATCCTCTTCCCTCAGCCTCCCAAGTAGCTGGGACTACAGTTGCCTACCACAATGCCAAGCTAGTTTTTAGAGTCAAGATCTTGATCTTGTTCAAGCTGGTCTCAAACTAATGAGCTCAAGTGATCCACCTGCCTCGGCCTCCCAGAGTGCCAGGATTAAGGGCCTGAGCCACGGTGCTGGCCTATCATTTTCATCTTAGCTATTCACTGAGTTAAGCATAAAGAATTAACCTCTATATTCTAGCAGAATTCACAAGACTGAAGCAACTCCATTGTTCCATAGCATTCTTTTAAGTCTGTAAATAATAAGAAACATACAAGTTTGCCATATGGAAGATTATAATCCATATAAGGTTAATTAGATTATAATCTTCCCATTGGCCATATCCAATACAGTTTGGCATGTCTTGAAATAAAGTTAGATAATTTTAATTATGTCCAAAGAAAAGCTATTTATTGTTTAAGGAAAGTATTTTGTTTTATTACTTTGGTAATGTTGACTTTATATGACTTTTTAAAACTTTGATTTACCTCACCTTACTGGTGTTACCAACTGACATGATGTATTCATTCCTACACAGGGAAGATATATGTAACTAGTAAAATTTAGAAGATATAAAATACCTGAAAGTATATGTTGCTTGTCCTATTCTATATTAGACTATCAGGATCTATTTTTAATATTTTTATGGGATTTATCTATGTTGCATTTATTCTCACTGCTATAAGTTTTAGTATTTATATTGGTTACATAGAATTTTTATATTTTGTGTTGAGTAGAATTAATTTTACATGGATTTAATTATACTTAACAACAATTTAAACTTAGCACTAAGGCATTTCTTTTCATTGCAATTTAAAAATATTCCCATAATTTCTTAAAGAAAATTTGTGTTGGAATGCTCTTAGATCGATATTGGGTTGGTCTCTACTCGAGAAAATAAAAATGTAGGGGGGAAAACACACAAACACACAAAATGTTATTAGAACAAAGTTTATTACCCCAGTTTTGCAGATATCAGAGGTTTATATCATTTGACCTTTAGTTAAATACTCTGAGTCTCTAAGAAGAAAGGCAGTATAATAGCATTAAGTATTATTGCTCTTATCTTCATAATCTAAATGCAATCTTTGAATTACTTAAGATTCACCTCTCACTGCTGGACACTTTCTTTAATACCTCTATAATTGTAAAGAGGGCTTTGATGAGTGTATTAAGGTTTCCCCAGCTTCTGAGTGAATTGCCTGTTTAGTTATAGATAAGCAGACTTCAAGGGCTGTTGAAATTATCAACATCAAGTTTCCTTTGATTTCTTCATTTTCTAATTTCTTCAAAATTCACCTCTTCCTCACTACTGTGAAATCATGCAAGCGAGCACCATGTAGAGGTGAAAGAAACACCGGAGAACTTTGGAGACATAAATTACATTTTTAACTTCACCATTAACTTTTAGTTAGATCTTGACAAAAATTACTTAATCACCTGCAGAATAGAGGAAACCACATTAAAGACCATCTGACTTAAAAATGCTGAAGTTATTTAAGAATGTATTCAATGCTGACTCTGTATCTAATCCCCTTTTCAGTGATTCACGGCTATTAAATGAAACTATTTCACCTCTCCAATAGTATTTTAAATCTAGTTTTCCTTTTTT
Source organism: Otolemur garnettii (assembly GCF_000181295.1). Lineage (NCBI taxonomy): Eukaryota > Metazoa > Chordata > Mammalia > Primates > Galagidae > Otolemur > Otolemur garnettii. Next base: position 997,903 of record NW_003852635.1, on the reverse strand, counting down.
TTTTTTTTACTACTTTATATGTGTAAGAGAAAGAGATTACATTGAAAAAGCAAAACATTTTACACATGAAATAAAATGTCATTGCCTATTAGTTTGATAAACTTGAACGTAATACATTTTATTATCTAATTTTAACTAGGACTAAAAAAATATTATTTTCTGGGACAATGAGTAAATATACTGTGAGAATCATCCTTATCAGCTAATTATGTATACCCGGAATCATAGGTGCACATCCTCCCTGTTGTGAAATGCATTTCAAGCAAAGACTTGCCCTATAAGTAGCTGTGATTTATCAACTTCCAAATGAGAGGAAGCTTCCCATATTGGACAAAGAGGAAAACAATTGCACAATTTCAGATCTATCTAATGGGTCTAACAGTGTTACTTTTAGATATTCAAGAAGTAACACAGGGGTAATGTGCTTTAGTTAAAAAAAAATATTAATGCAATTTCTTTGATATTTGTCCGCTATATTTTATTTTAAATTCTTTTCTACTCCAGGCCAAATGCCAGAGAACCAATATTGCTTAAGTGTTCAAGTTTTCCCTTTTGTGTACTCTTTGTGTGCTTGACTATTTTTGTAACTCTTTTTGCATGATTTTCTGATCATATTTACCAACGTTAAGGCTTTCATTTCACCTGTTTTCAGGCACCTGCCCACTCTTAAAAGGCTGAAGGTATTTGGGTATAATATATATCATTTCTATTATGCCCCTTTTTTTCTCCTGAGAATTTAGCTGTTGAAAACAGTGGCAAATTGACAGCCCTATTACTTAAAGTACAAACTAGATTATTCTTTTCTTTTAACATAAAAGCAGAGCCACATAGGAAGTCAGTAAGTGAAAATTCCTATTTCATCCCTGTTAGGTCTTAAATCTACCATTATCATTCGTCTAAGAGATAAATTACTGTGGGAGACAAGGTAGCTCATTGCTTTTCAGTAGATGTTTGGAGACAGCAAGCAAGAGAGGATAGTGGAGCTACATAAAGCGTACCAGATAGAAGCTCCAGTTAAGAAACAAATCTAGAAATTATAAATTATGGAAACACCGTTATAATGTACATACTGGAAATTATAGCAATTTATAGAAATCATAAAGAATGTGAGGTTCTGGAACCTTATGAAAGACTTCTGATAGGCTGTCAGTTTCTTGTAGATATTTATGCTATCTTATATTACAAGGAGCACTAAGCATGGTTTCCGGAATGAAATAACACAGAGGATAGAGGTATACGGGCAAACCCAAGCCAAATAAGACTGAAATTGATTTCAGATGAAATTCATGGATCAACTATGAACAAACTTAGCGAATAGCTGAAGGAAGGAACAGATACGACCCAGCTTCACTATGGGTTCAAAAAGACTAAGTCATGTCCGACTAATTCAATTTTGTCTTTTAATAGGGTTAGCAGCTTCATAGATCAGGGGATATTACAGGCAATGAAGACAGGGTCTGGATGTCAGCGAGGCATTTCACAAGTTTTCTGACTTTTCTTGTTGATAAGATGAATTAAAAGAAGTTGGATTTAGGAGCAATTTCTGCTTGAGGAAAAGTTTTTGGTAATTTGTACGTAAAAATATTCAAATAATGATAATTATTTATAACTCCATATGTGCAAGCCTGTGTTTGTGAACTTTATTCATATGTTCTAACATTCCTAATTATCATAACCCATGAGATATTATCCATATTTTAAAGTTAAAAGAACCGAAACCGAGGCAAAGAGAGGTTAAGTACCTTGGACAAGGTCATATGGACAGCCTGACAATTTGAACTCAGCAAGTTTAACTTTCAAATCACAGCATTAACCCCTATGTGATACAACACTTGACTTGTTCTGTACCTTTATGCATTTTAATTAATTATAGCAATGAAGATATAAAAGACATCTGTTTGGCATGGGCTATATCTGAAGGAATAGAAAATATTCTGGACAATATAATTAACACTAACGTTAGCTCCATCATTACTACAACAAAGTTCCACATGTAATGGCTTAAAACAACACGAATTTATTGTCTAACGGTACTATAGTTTTGAAGTTTAACAAAGATCTCACTGGGCTAAAATCAAGGTTTTCAGAAGTCCATTTTTTTTTTAATTGAGTTAGTTTTATTGCCTTTTCCAGCTTCCAGAGGTTGCTCACATTCCTTGGCTCATGAACCATTTCATCTCCAAATCCAGCAATGATTTTTCATTCCATAGTTACATCCTTCACTCTCTTCTTCTGTTTTTATCTTCCATATTTGTGATTATTATATGAGTACACCCAGATAATTCAGGATAATTTCTCCCTTTAAGAGTAGGCGATTTCGGTTGGGTGTGGTGGCTCGCACCTGTAATCCCAGCACTCTGGTAGAGCAGGGTGGATGGATTGCCTGAGCTCAAGAATCTGAGACCAGCCTGAGCAAGAGCTAGACCCCATCTCTAAAAAATAGCAGAGTGTTGTGGCAGGTGCCTGTAGTCCCAGTTACTTGGGAGGCTGAGCAAGAGAATCTCTTGAGCCCAAGAGTCTGAAGTTGCTGTGAGCTATGGCACTCTACCAAGGTGACAAAGTGAGACTCTGCCTCAAAAAAAAAAAAAAAAAGAGTAGGTGACTAATAATTTTAATTCCATCTGAAAACTTAATTCTCCTTTGCTATGTAACCTAGCATAACCAAAAGCTTTCAAAATTAGGATATGAACATCTTTGAGTAGAGAACCTTATTCTATCTACCACAATCTTTCTTATCCATTCTATATGTTGTAGCCTGAGTGAAATTCTAAGACATGCATTTTTTTCCTTTCATAATTACTAGCATGTGCTTGCTAATGCAATTTCTAGTCTTAAATGTCCAGAATAAAATCTGTATTTTCTCTTTACTAACTTATAGATAATTACTTAAACAAGTTCATATCTTGTAAGATCCATAATAATCTTTAATTTGAAATTTTTTTGAGGTGGTGTGATGGGTATATGTGGTGTTTTTATGATAATCTGTTTCTTTTTGTATTTTTAAAGCTTTTCATAATAATAGTTTCAGAGTAGACTCAGGCATTTTAGTAGACTATACAGTAGAGAGCCACAATATAAGAAAAATATAAAAGTGAATGTTTATATGAATTAAATTAATAGAATTATAATATGTAACAACAGAACATGTCTCATATAATGACTGAACAAAAAATTAATTACAACATGCTCTTTTGAGTACTTCATGGAAAGAAATATAGACAAACTAGAACACATGCATAGAGAACAGCTAAAATAATGTGTGATATATGTCACAATATAAATAAATGTGGCTGATGGGACAATATTTTGTTTGTCTCCAAAAGAGCTGGAATAATATCATCAAATACTTAAAGAATCATTATGATAAAATAGTCGATTAACTTTTTTTCTGGTTCTAGCTAAGACCAGTACATATTTAGCAGGTACATGGAAAGAGGTTTTGAATCTATCATAACTGAAGTTGTTCAAAGCTGAAAGGAACCGTCTTGAAATGCAGTGAACTGAATGATCCTCCAAACTGAATAAAACCAAGTTTGTTTGTTGGACTTATTATGTTTATAGTTTCTTCTAACGTAGGCTTCTTAGAATTTGATAATGAATAACCTTTAGCTTGCTATTAGCTCCCAAACCATACATCATGCTCTACTTGGTTTCTTAGTTACAGAGTCACTAATTGCCTATTAAAATTACACTGAATTGCGTAGACAAGTACAATCTCATTAATTACAGCCAACATACAAAGAACACCCATGTGTGGTACTCAATGGAGGACAGAGGGGTGGACTTGTGGGCATTAACTACCATACCCAGGGGGATGGTCATAGAAGGAAAAACTACTACTTGCCAGAAAGTGGTAGAGTCCATATGGCATGTGCTCCTTCCTCACCTGACCACTGCAGATTGGTAAAAAAAAAAAAAAAAAAAAAGGATGTGGGGGGATATCTATTATCTTCTATACTTTCTGGGTCCTTTCTCTTCAGCTGTGTTGGAATAAATGTCCCCTTTGCTCCCTGTAGGCATGCTCTGAATTTCAGTTTGGGGCTTATAATTTTTCCTTGAAAGTCTTCCCATATACCTTTAGGAGAATATCATTTTTGGCAAAATATTTTTCATGTGATGTTTAGGGTCCCTTTTTTTTTTTTTTTTGGAAAGACAGAGTTTGACTATTTCCCATGGTAGAGTGCCATGGCGCCACAGAGCTCACTGAAACCTCCAACTCCTGGGCTTAGGTGATTCCCTTGCCTCAGCCTTTCTAGTAGTTGGGACTGCAGGTGCCCGCCACAACGCCCGACTATTCTTTGATGTTTAGAATTCTACCTCCATTATTTACAGGTAACATCAATCTCTTATCTATTGCCATGAAATGATCCAACAATGCAAAGCATAGTTCAGAGGTGTCAGTCAAGCATGTACAAACGTGAGTTTTTACACTCCCTCCAGCTATCATAGGACGTTGTTATAAGTAAGGACTGTGTTTTAACTTAATAATTGGTTTTTTTAATTCACTTGTGTTTAAAGTTAGTATTTTTAAAAATCTTTTATGTTAGAAAATCTCTTTTGGTCATATTGAGAACTGTTAAAAGGAAAGGGATTGTGACAACATGGAAACCCACCTGCTTTGCCTATGGTCACATTGGTGATGAACAGTGACCAGGGATGAAGGGGTGCTAGACAGCGGGAAAACCCAGCCTTGAACCTGGGACGTCTAATTATAAGTTCAGTGCTCTTTTCACTATGCCATGTGACCTTTCCAACTAAAATGCCACATCCTTCCAATATGGTAATTAGCTTAGCTTTCAGTGTGACTTTGAGGCAGTGATTCTTCTAAGAGATAGGAAGGAGAGAGAGAGAGGAATGCAAACTCAAGTGAAATACCCTAGTTAACCCCAGAAATGAATTTGATTTATTTTTCTTATGAACCCAATCAGGACTAGAATTAATATGAAATGAATAGCTGCAGTTTTCTCATCTTTGGCGTGCCATGCAGTGCTACTTTTAAAAGTACTCAGTGACATTTCAGAGTAAATATGACAAGCAAATGTAAATGTAATTACACAAGTCATGTATGGTGTGAGTCATTTGTAAAGTTCACTACGAATGAGCTATACTGCACAGAATCCATTTGTCATTTAAGAAAATGAGATCATCTGCTCTTACATATGAACGGAGAAATTTAACAGTGCACTACGCTCTGTCACAGCCAGAAAATATCCAAATTACCATTCTCCATGGCTCAGGTTCAGATTATCAAACTCTGAGGGCATTCGTCATTCACTTCTTTCTTGATGAATGCTAGTAGAGAAAAGGAATGGAAGGTCTGAAGAATACATATGTGACTTTAATGTTTTGGGTGTTTGAAAGGATATTTGAATAAAAGACATAGAAATATTTGCCTTTTAACCTTTTTCATTATCATACATCTATATACCCTTTTGTAATACACAAGTTCAAATTTTCTGTGCAATAATGTGCAACTAACAAATGATTATCTTATATGTGGTATAACTGGTCAATTCAAAGAGGGAATGGTTAAACTTATACTGAATGAAAACAAAAGATTTTTCATGGCTCTACAGAGGTACTGAACTCTGACAATAGTAAAATTTAGTTTATTGGAATGAGTGTTCTTTGTGCCATTGTCAATGCCTACCTGTAATTAGTTTTAAATATGTATAACTGTTTCCAAAATGTGAAAATAGAGAACCATGAAGCATGTGTCACATTATAGAAAATCATTTTAAAATGCACACATTGAATTGTGCCCTTTGCCCTGACATGCACTCTGTAGTTGTAAGTCACTGACCTCGCCTAGTACTTTTTAAAGAATGAACACCTGAGAGCACAGAATACTGACAGAAAATGTAAAGCCATTATCTCAAGGACAAAGTGAAATAAGATAACCGAGATGCTTACTCACACCTTGCACTCTTCCCTGCCCTTGAAATTCAGCTTCTTCGTCTAGTTATTTTTGTTTGGGGTTGCTAAGTACCCCCTTGCCCTTTATCAGAAAAAGCTCTTCTATCTCTTGGATACTGGAAGACAAGGTTCTTTTTGATTCCTGTGTCTGTTCTTGCTTCTAAGCTTTTTTCCTCCATCAGTTAATCTAGCAACTAGGATTAGAAATGAAGACATCTCCAGAAAAAAGTGCATGTACATAAAAGTGTACAGTAGTTACATGTCTCCGTTTACTTCCCACGGCAAGATTCTCTTTTTCCTCCCTCTCTTCCTTCTTTGTTTTCTTCCTTTCTCTCCCTCTTCTTTTTTTCTCCCTTGCTTTTAGGATACTACATGTTCTTACAATGCAATGAGACTCAGAATTCAATCTGGGCCTTTTGGGCCAATCCGTAAGACTTAGTAGAGGACAATAGTTGAGGAGAGATTTAATACAATTTTTTCTATGTTTGATTTAAGCTACCACACCTCCTATTTAAGTCAGCCAACTGTGTCCTACTCAATAACTATGTGTTTCCCTTTTAACTTCCAATTTTTGTAAGTTGGTTCTTTCCTAAACACTTAACTGGAAGAGGATTGTTATCTTAAGTGTAAGGAACTCAGCTGGAAGTTCATCATAAATGTTGAATACACATTAATATTGTTTTCCTGGGCAAAACCAGTGAGAAAAGCCCTTAATATTTTTCTTTTATGTACCTTTAGCTCTTTATCTGTATTATCTATCTTTTTCATTTGGTGTCACATTAACCTTAGGGACCAGGAGCTTCCCCATGTCTGCATTTAATCACAGCATGCAAGCTCGGCTTATACTACTGCTTCAGGTGAGTAAAGGACAGAACAGGTGAGGTTTGGTGTAGGGAAGAGGCCTGGAGGCTTATCAACCATCACACTTCAAGGAAAGCCAACTAAGAGATAGAATAGTTTTAAAAACCCTCCTTCCACGTGTATTTCCCTTGATGTTTGTATGCTCTTAATTTTACGTGGAGGGCCTTTTTTTGCAATAATATGGCCTACTAATTTTGTGTGATTATCGGTTATATTTTTAAAATATATTCAAGAATATTTACTAAGCTTCTGTTAATTATGTCAGTCAATATTTTCTTCTATGAAAAATAACTGTACAAATATTTATTTATCATCAATTATTGGTCAATGCCTTGGAGGGAGGAGAGAATTAGAATCTTATAAAACCTTGCTTTATAGGATTTTAGGATCTAGCTTAAAAAGTTATAAAGAAATCTTCACAGGAACAAACAACAATGCACATCAGCGTAGGTGGGTACTAAATGTGTGGTACAAAGAAGTGCTGTGGAAGTTGCAGGGAAAAAAATTATTTATAGTCAGTCAGAGCTCCTTATACATAAGTATAAGTACAATGGTCCGTGGGGACCATTCTTTTATGTCTCTTTCTCTCTCCTTATTTTCTCAAATTTTAAGACTTAAACTTGCTAAGCACTTGGTTTCCATCATAGGTAGGCTTGGAGTGTTCTGCACACTTAATGTTCATCTGAGTGCCTTTACTGGCCCAAACAGAGCCTGACCTAGGCAATGGTACCCATGGTTAAGAAAACAGAATCTATGATCAGTGAGGGCCACCAAACCCTTGTTATGCTATATCTTCACTAGATCCACATTATGTCAAGCTGAGGGTTTTTTTGTTGTTTTGTTTT
>NW_003852635.1:959216-990045 GCF_000181295.1 Otolemur garnettii | reverse complement strand
GTGGCTGGCGCCTTAGCCACTTGAGCCACAGCCTCCGAGCCAAGCTAACTGAGTTTTAAAGAAGGAAGACCTTAATGAAAGTCACTGTTAGTTAATTCTTATGTGGTTTCCTTTATCTCATTTTTAACAGTTAGAAGGGCTTTAGTGGATGCTGTGAAAATAAGCAGCATATTAAAAACCCCAAAACTATTCTAATGTTGTAATATAGCTAAAAAGTCCCTAAGATCACACATTTAATACAATATTTACTGTTCAGAACCAGTAAAAATGTTTCCAGTTTGGTGTTGGGAAATATTGGGAAATATTTTCTAACCCTGTAGCTTTTTTTCCCCTACTGTATTTAAAGACTGAAGTTTAAGTACTCAATCAGTAATTTCCAAGTGCCATAAATAAAGCCAACTAAAAAAAGTTTTTATTGTTTCTTAAACAAAAAGTTTTCACCCTAAAAAATAATATAGATAGGTGAGCAAATTTATCATCCAAACACCATGACCTTTGTTGGGCCTGTGGTTTCACCATGTTTTTCTGAAGTCTGAGATTTTCCCCACAGGTATAGATAAAGCAGAAGCAAAAGCTGCATTTAAAATCACCAAATGAACATTAAAACCCTCGGGTTCCATCTCATCTGGATGCTCATTAACCTTTCTGTGATAGATTGCTTGGTATCTTAATACATAAAATGGGCAACAGAAAGTATCTCCCTCTTGGTTGCCAAAAGGCTTAAGGTTATATGCACGTGTGTGTGTGTGTGTGTGTGTGTGTGTGTGTGTGTTTATTCATATACAAGAAAGAAAAAGAGAAAGCATTGTTAAGAAGATGTGAGGGCTTTGGAAATTTACATTTGGCTTTATTTCTCCAGAGTGAACATAAGTGCTTCCAGGGTAATCAAATTAATAAATTTCAAACATTGCCAGTCTCTATTTTTAGGAGGACACACACACACACACACACACATAAAAAAACCCCTAAAAACTAAAAACACATATTTTTGTGAGGGTTATATCCTAAGAATTTTCTTATTACTGAAGCAAGTAAAATATATTCAAGCTATATTTATTATTTAGAAAAAGATGCTGGCTACAGAATGCTGGAATACATTTTTGTCCACATATTTCGTAAAATTATTAAATACATGATAAAAACATATTTAACAGTTTAAGAATCTCACAAGTTGCTTCTGTTCATAGCAGCCTTCAGATGTCAAAAACAAACCAAAAACAACAACAACAACAACAACAACAAACCTACCAAACAAAACCTTAGAATTTCTACTACTGATTTTATACATTGGTCTTATTTCCAAAGAGGAAGTTTGAACATTGAAGAAAGCCTTGTGTATTTATCCCCTTTAAACATTTGAAAAAGCTAAAATCTGATTCCCAGACATTTGTGAATTCTGTTCTCCTCATTATAATTTTTCTGTTCAATACCTCCCATTTATAGCCATCCAAATTCCTCAGTTATTTTTTGAATATGTTATCCATGTGGGTTTGACCATTAGTTTATAGTCTTCCTTGTGCTAAACTTACATCAAAGTAAAAATAGAATTTTAATGATTAAAACTTTTGCCATAATGCTTACAAAATTAAGGTAATAGATGATAAAGAGTAGTGGTCTGTTTTCTTCAGAGTGCTTGTTCACTGCATAAGAGAATCTAAACCTTTGAAAATAGACAGATACATTGGCAATTATTGGGCTTGCATTTAATTTATGCAGTTTTCCCATTAATAGCATTATCTATTTAACACATCCATTACATATCTATGGTGTTAATTTAGACAGAAAAAAATGTAGCAACTTCAAAAGGAAATCTTCCATTAAATTAAGGATATTGACTTTAATGGATGTCCCAAATAGATACAAAAATTAACAGGATGAGAAAACAAGTTGATGAAAAGTGGTCCCATTATAATTTGTTATGCCAAATAGAATAAAAATATTAAAATGGGATTCACTAAAAAACACTGCCATCAAAATTTTTTGTACTCTAAAATACAGGATTTTAAGAACTGTCAAATCAGAATCATATGTAAAAATACAGCTTTCCACAATCCTGAACAAAATCTGTGTCTAAGTGTCTTTTGTGTTGCTATGAGGGAACACCTGGAGGTGGGGATTTTACAAAGAAAAAAGGTTTTGGCTCCGTGCTTGTGGCTCAAGTGGCTAAGGCGCCAGCTGCATACACCTAAGCTGACAGGTTCAAATACAGCCAGACCCGCCAAACAACAATGATGGCTGCAACCAAAAAATAGCTGGGAATTGTGGCGGGCGCCTGTGGTCCCAGCTACTTGGGAGGCTGAGGCAGAAGACTCGCTTGAGCCCAGGAGTTGGAGGTTGCTGTGAGCTGTGATGCCATGGTACTCTACCCAGGAGGACAGCTTGAGGCTCTGTCAAAAAAAAAAAAAAAAAAAGGTTTCTTTGATTCAAAATTTCTAGAAGAAATTTTTGCTGAAAGATTCAAGGTTGGGCATCTGGAAGGGCCTCAGGCTGCTTCCACTCACAGTGGAAAGTGATAGGGAAGTAGAATGGAGAACACTCAGGAATCTAAAAGTAGACCTTCCATTCAACCCTGCAATTCCTCTACTAGGTATATATCCAAAAGACCAAAAATCACTTTACAACACAGATATTTGCACCAGATTGTTCTTTGCAGCTCAATTCATAATTTCCAAGTCATGGAAGAAGCCCAAGTGTCCATCGACCCATGAATGGATTAATAAATTGTGGTATATGTATACCATGGAATATTCTGCAGCCTTACAAAAGATGGAGACTTTACCTCTTTTACATTCACATGGATGGAGCAAGAACATATTCTTCTTGGTAAAGTATCTCAAGAATGGAAGAAAAAGTATCCAACGTACTCAACACTATTATGAAACCAATTTATAATCACTCACACTCTCATAAGAAAGATAAATCACAACTATTGCCCCAGAGGAAGGAGGGAGAGAGAGGGATGGAAGGGGAGGGGGGAGATTTGTTGGAAGGAGGGTAAATGTTGGACCATTCCTATTGTTCATATTGCAAGGTACAGGTCAAATCTATTAAGTATAGAGTATAAATATCTTAACACAATAATTAAGTAAATGAGGTGAAGGCTATATTAAGTAGTTTGATGTAAGCATACCTAATTGTATGTAAAATCAGCACATTGTACTCCATAAAGACATCAATATATATAAAAAAGTAAAATAACTAAACAATAAAGAAAAAAAAGAAAGTGATAGGGAACTGGCCTAACTAGAGATCAGCTGGTGAGAGAGGGGGCAAGAGAGAGGGGCAAAGTGTCACACTCTTTTCAGTAACCTTGGCTCTAAGGGAGGCCATTAATCTTTTCTTAAAGGCTCCGCTTCATGACCTAAACACCTCCCATTAGGCCCCCGCCTACAATATCAGGGGATCGAATTTCAATATCAGGTTTGGTAGAGACAGAAATCTATATTGTAAAATCTATATTGTATAGCAATCTATATTGTAAAAAAACCCAGGAAAACAAATCTTAGTATTTACAATGCTCACTTTGTTTGGACAATCAAGGAATTAGAAGTGTTGATCAATACACTTATTTAATGATTCCTATTTTAGGGTTAATTGCTACTGCTTCCTTTTCATTTTTTCTCCTCTCCTTACACAGGAATACCACACCTTAACAAGTGGCTGTTATTATGTCCATTATATTGCTTAAAATTCCCTTTTACTGATTTAAATTTGGACTTAAAATATTTCTGTTTTATTTCTGTTTTCTAAGACATCCTTATTAAAGTGCCAAGATGTCTGCGTTATCAACTAATACATAGTTCAATTGAAATCAAAGGTGGAAAAGATTATTTCACAACACCCACAAAGTGATCCTGTAACTCCATATACTATGCCATGTATGTGTGTTGATTAACGCATGGAGAAGATAGAGAGAATGATAATAATACTTATCAAGAAGATAGAGAAGATTCCAAAAAGGAGATGGAATAGGAGCCTTCTGGAAGGAGGACTAAGAATTAGCCATTCACAAATGTTCAAAAGGGCTTGGACATTTGGGGCAAATCAACACTGTCAGTATAATATCTTGAAGATGTTAAACAACATGATATGGCTAAAGAAGTTTAAATGATATTGTATGTTTCAATACCACGTGAGGAGTAAGTATGATGCATGGGGCATGGTGAGCGGAGGCATATTTTCCCTGTGAGATAAGAATGAATAAGTAAGCTCGGTGCTCATAGCACAGTGGTTACAGTGCCATAACACTGAGGGTGGTGGGTTCAAACTTGGCCTGTGCCAGCTAAACAACTGCAACAAAAACAAAAAATAGCCAGGCATTGTGGTGGATGCCTATAGTCCCAGCTACTTGGGAGGTTGAGGCAAGAGAATCACTTAAGCCCAAGACTTTGAGGTTGCTGTGAGCTGGGATGCCACAGCACTCTACCAAGGGTGACATACTGAGACTCTGTCAAAAAAAAAAAAAAAAGAATAAGTAATCTGCAACTGAATCACAGAACACTTTTAATCCAAATACAAGGAATTTGGTCATTAACCAAAATTAAGTGATAGCTAAAAATGAAAGGATGAATAAAGAAGCAATCATATATTGGTAGTATAGACACTTCAGCCTTAGCAGCAGTCTGGTGATCCAGCCCATGAATTACACGAGCGACATCAGAAGTAGGAAAAAGATCTTAGCTGTTGCAGAGTGTGGACTCTAGGGGGCTGTTGAGGCATGAACTAAGAAAGTTGGAATGAGGATGGCATCAGAAATGTAAATGCTCTAATGACATTGAGGAAGAAAAGGAAAGTAGCTTATAAGGTGAAGATTCTTGAGTGTCAGACTCAGAGAAGGGAATAGACATTTTCTTCTAAAAAATGCCCAGTAGATGTTAATGCCATGGGGTAGTCTACTTTATACCCCAGTCTTTATTATCTGGTATTTTATTGTGACACGAAATTAGAATTATCTCTTTCACAGAAAAGAGCATTTGAGAAGAACCAAGCAACCGTGACCTTATTTTTACACCAGTCGTCATGAAGGGATCTCGGTCTAAATAATCTCCTTTTAGTGGGCATGAAGAAAGGGCAAAAGGATACAATTTCACAATCTTCCTTAACAAACCAAGAGCAAGACCTATTATCTTTTCAACTTTTTTCTTCCAATTAAGGGCTAACTTTTCAATTTTCCAGGTCACTTTTCTAAACTGTCTCTTTCTTTCTTAAAACCAGTGACCCAAATACGTAACTATTAAGATAGAGGTTTTCTCTTCTGCCCAGGCCTCTGCAGGGGAAGGCTGATGTGCAGGTGTTGCCTTATCAGTCAATCTAGACGTTTTGCCACAGTTCAGATCTTAGGTCATTATCGTTCTACATTCGCACATGCCTGTGGCCAGAGGACCTCAACTTCTGTGTCCGTCAGCAATCATAGATACGGTCCTTTATGAAACACCTATGTTGCTAAGTTACCAGGCAACATAATTTGGAATGTAAAGACCAAGGATCCTGGAGTTTAGTGCAAGTGCTTTCCAATAAATCATTGTTCCCCAGGATAAAACATTGAACCATTCAATCTCTTTTACTATTTGATTGTTGTTGAACGTTATAAGATTTTTATATAAAACATATTCTAAGAGAAGCATAGATTGAACAGACCTTGTCGGGCCACTGAAAGAAAAAGAAAATAAGAAAAGAAAACTTAACAAAGTTTTTGTTTATAAGTGAACATTGCGTAATCTTGCTCTGTATAACTAAATGCTTTTTTAAAACACTAAAGTTATTAGGGATTGACAACAATTGCAGGATTTCATTTGTATTTGTAGATGACACTGGCTTGGAAGCTTTAGCAGACACTCTATTTGTGTAAGTTTTATAGAATGACTTGCAATCTATTGTCTAAAGTCAGTGAAGGCTTGTCATTAGCAATGTAGTATGCTAATTGTCTTTTATCATGTACCTTTTTCAGAATTTTACCTCGGTGTTTAACATATTCACAGGAACCTAATAACATATTGAGCATCTTGTATGTGCCACCATTCTGGAAGAATTATGATTCAATCTAACCAGGCCCAGGCTTCCTTATTTTATAATGTCTAGTTTGGGAGATGGGCATTTAATCAAATAATCATAAAAATACATAATCATCCATTGTAATAGTTGGCTTGAAAGAAAATACACAAAGCGATGACAGTATGTAATGAGAAATTCTAAACCAGACATCAGGAAAGATGGAAGGTCAGAGAAAATATACCAGAAGAAATAAAATTTGAGCAAAGATTTGAAAAATGATTAGAAAGAAAAAGGGAGGGGGGAGACAATTGTAGGTGAAGAAAACAGTATTTACCAAGGTTCAGTGATTTTCAAACTACAAAGTGCATCAGAAGTCCCTGGAAGGTTTATAAAAGCACATATTTTGGAGCCCAACCATAAAGTTTATGATTTAGTGGGCTTTGGGCAAGATAGAAGTATTTGCGGGAAATTGCATTCTTAACAAGTTCCCAAGTGCTGCTACTGTTGCTGGTCCGGGGAACTTACTTTGAGAACCATTGGATTAGAGAAATTGAAGAAAGGTCATTATGACTAGGCTAGTACAATCCTAGAAATAAATGAGTGAGGAGGCAAAAATATAGGGAGAAATTTATTTAAGCCCTTAAAAGCGTTTTTACTAAATTTGTATAGTTTTAAGAGCAATTGGGAAACAACCTTTATATGTCAATCAAAGAAGAAAAAATGAGCCCTTTGGTGATCTTACTAGAATCTGTTGTTTTGTTTTGTTTGTCTCATTCTGTTGCCCTGGGCTAGAATGCCAGTGGCCTCAGCTTAACCCACTGCATCCTCAAACTCCTGAGCTCAAGCAATCCTCCTGCTTCAGCTTCCTGAGTAGCTGGAATATCCAGGACTATGGGCATCCACCAAAATGCCAGGACGGGATACCTTTTCTATTTTCAGTAGAGCAGTCTCACTCTTCCTCATACTAGCATTGCATTTCTGAACCCAAGGGATCTTCCTAGGATTACAGCATGAGCCATCACACCTGTCTGGCTGATCTTAGTAGATTTTAAGGAAGGAGTTGATGTGATCACATTTGACATTAGAAAAGATCACTTAGTACAGAGTGTGTAGAATGGCTTGCAAGGGAGGCAAGACTGCATGGTAAAGAAAAAGCAGTCGGAAGAATCTCCCAGGAGTTCAGAGAGGAAAAAGGAAGCATGATAGGGGTGGTGATGCAAAGATTCATAGGGTATTCAGTAGGAAAACCTCAATAGGACTTGGTAATGAGTTACATATAAAAGTAATGAGGAGGGAAGGGTCAAAATGACCTCAAGAATTCTGCTTTGTGCAACTTAGTGGGTACTACCCAGCGAAGAAGATTTCTGGCAAAGGCCAGTTTGCAGGTGAAGGTGATGAAAGTAAAGGGGATTATGGGGGATATTTGGCATATTGAAATATTGTTTGAGTGGAAATGTCAAGCAAACTTTCGGATATATTTGGACATGGAGCTTAGTTGAGAAGTTTATGCAAAAACAAAAACAAATTTACATGTCATTCACTTATTGATGGAATTTAAAGTTAGGGATATAGATCAAATCATCTAAGGATAAGGTATAGAATGAGAAGATGAAAGAGTATAGGACTGAGTTTGTGAAAGAAAAATTAGACAGCAAAGAAACTGAGCTGTTTAAAGAAAGCTGAGCGGTAACAGCCAGAGGGGTGGAAAGAAAAAAATAAATTGCTGTTAAGCTGCTTAGTCATTTTCATGGAAGCCTTTCTTTAGTGCTGTTCCTCTTTCTGAAAACATTTAGGATCCTTTTCAGGGAGCAGGTTGGGAAAATAGCAAAAGGTCTCTGCCTTTTTGTGTCTCAACTTTCACTCTTCTTGCTTCATCCTGAACCCCACTAGTATTCTAGTGTGCTTGAAGTCCTCCACATCTGGAGTCTCAGCCCTTTGGTTGGTCTGCAGAACTGCCCTGCTGCTTCCTGCAGGGGAAGAAGGAGGCTTTGCAGATGTACTTTTAGCCCCCAGTATTCACTATCATTCCTGCTATACTGTCTTCTGAGATTGGTGGCACTAATAGGCCCCTTTCCCCCCCAGAATCTCCTCTGCAGACTGTGGCATTTCCTCCACTCTCCTATCATTTACAATTCTTTCTCTTCTTTCTTTTCCAAAACTCAGCTCAAATATTTTTGTCCTGATCTCTGCTGTTTTTCTTCTGCTGCTTCTCTTTAAAAAAATCATTGTGACTTAGTATCTTTAATTCTCTTGTTTTCATTTGTGGTGGAAATGAAAGGATATAACTTCATGACTGTGTGTGTGGTTTTTCCAGGATGTGCCCACTTTGTCTTTTGATTTTGTATAAGTGGCTGAGTTTTACATGCAGTTAATAGGGTATTCAGCAGGAAAACATCAATAGGATTTGGTAATAAGTTAGATATAAGAGTAATGAAGAGGGAAGGGTCAAAATAACTTCATTTTCTCACTCTATACCTTATCCTTAGATAATTTGATCTATACCCATGACTTCAATACCCTGTAAACTTTACGTGAACATTACATGCTTTAATAACCAAGACCTCTGAATACTCCTGTAGGATGTCTACCTTTACTGCCATATTTGAAAGGTCTTCCTTTGCCTTTGTTTTGTTTTGTTTGTCTCACTCTGTTGCCCCAAGCTAAAGCGCCAGTGGCCTCAGCTTAACTCACAGCTTAACTCACTGCAACCTCAAACTCCTGAGCTCAAGCAAGCCTCCTGCTTCAGCCTCCTGAGGAGCTGGAGTATCTGGGACTACAGCCACCCACCACAATGCCAAGGCTGGATAATTTTTCTGTTTTTAGTAGAGGAGTCTCACTCTCTTTCAGACTAGTCTTGAACTCCTGAACTGAAGGCCTTCTCCTAGGATTACAGGTGTGAGCCACCACTAGCCAATAGGTCAGGGATTAGCAAATTTTTCTGGTAAGATCCATGTAGTAATTCTATAAGGTTTTATGAGCCAAATGATCTCTATTGTAACTACTCAGCTAGGCTATTACTGCCCAAAGGCTACCGTAGACAAACACGTATTTTAGTGGGCATGACTGTGTTCCAATGAATCTTCATTTATAAAAATGAGTGGCTGGCTGAATTTAGCCTATAGACCATAGCTTGCCAACCTCTTCTCCAGAGTATAGGAATATTAATTACGTTTGCAATAAATAATGTTATGCTTACGTTTTTACATTTAAATCTTATTCTATCTGAAATTTGTTCTGGAATATAAAATTAGGTAAGAATCTTATTGCATTTCTTTTCTCCCAATATAATCAGCATTATATATTTAATCATCCATTATTTTCTTATAGATGAGTGATTCTAACTTTTTTATAGATTATTCTAAAGAGTTGCATCTATTTCCTCTGATTTGAGAAGCCTATTCTCAAGCTTGCATAAGTACTATGTGTAAAACTATGATGTCTTAGTTTATTTTGTGCTGCTATAACAGGGTGATTATAATGGGTGATTCATAATGAACAGAAATCCATTTGTCTGATGGTTCTAGACACTGGGAAGTTCAAGATTGAGGGGTCAAATCTGGTGAGGGCTTTCTCAGTGCACCGTTACATGGGAGAGGGCTGGTGGGGACAGAGGGAGAAGGGGCCAAACATATCCATTTATGAGAAACTCATTTCCACCTAACAGCACTGATCCATTTACAGGGTTATAGGCCTCCTGACCTAATTACTTTTTTAAGGTCTTACCTCTCAACAGTGTTGCACTGAGGACTAAGTTTCCAACACAGGAACGCTGGGGAACACATTCAAACCTCAGCAAGTAGATATTACTGGTATTGTTGTCTTCTCAAATATAATAGACTAGTCAAAATACAACTTTATAAATATATTGAGCAAGTAGAAAGTAGAGAGAAAAATCACTGTTTAGATCATTGTTGCGTTTTTGCCTCTCCTGTATTAAGTGAAGGGCCTTCTTTGTCTTTTCTTGGCATATTAGGATACCATGACTTCCCTTTCAGTTTTAAAGCTTTTTCAACTTACAAAGACCAATCATTAGGACTTCTCTTGGTGAATGGCTCATTATAATTTCTAAGATACTGTTGTTTGGCCAACTTTGAAAACAAATAAAAATGACACTTCTAAATTCTCTACTAAAACAAACTAGATTTATTCTGAAGAGTTCAGTGAACAGCATTTTGAATGAGATCCATAATGGGCTTTTTAATTAAATGAAGATAGTCATTTCATAGAGGCAATTCTCATTAGTAGAGCAGTATCAAGATGACCATTTCATTCTAATTGTGCTGTGTATTTATAGAAAGGACCTCACTTTAGGGTTGGTTTGATTAGATTTATTAATGTATCTAATCGTGACATGACACCTAATGCATTTGAACAGTAAATATTATTGTTTTCCTGAAGACAAATAGTCTCAATAAAAATGAACCTTTTTTTTTCCTTCTAGTATTTGTGTTCCTTTTATTTCTACCAGGTGAGAGAGTTCATATTTTGCCTTCTGTTAATTATTTGAATTGTCTTATATTTCTGGACTTTTTGTTATGGACTGAATGGTATGTGCCTCTAAAATTTATAAATTGAAGATCTAATCCCCTAGCCTGGCTTTACTTAGAGACAGGGTGTCTAAGGAAGTCATTAAGGTTAAGTGAGTTAATAATACTAGGTCTTGAACTGACAGGATTAACATTCTCATGGGAAGGGACAGCAGAGCTCACATGCCCTTGCAGATGAGCTCTCTGGCTCTCTCTTTCTCTCTCCCTGCATGCACTGAGGAAAGCTGTATGGGAACCCAGTGAGAAAATGGCCATCAGCAGGCCACGAAGAGAGCCCTCACCGAAAAGCCACCTGTCCTTGGACTTTCAGCCATCAGAATTGAGGGAAACTAAATTTCTATGGTTTAAACAACCCAGTTTGTGGTATTTTTTTTTTGTATGTGGTATTTTGTTATGGCAACTTGAACTGAGTAATACATTTTGCCATCTGCCATTCTGAAATAGTAGAATTCTGAGTTGCTTTGTGAGCTATGCAAGTGTTGGTTGAAGTTCCACAAGAAAAACTTCAAGAAGCCCCAACTTCACATACTTTCCTATAACAACTTAGAACCTTTAATACCTGATGGTCTTTCTTTATGTAGATACTATTAGGAAAGGCTACCAAGAAGTATTGCATTCTTTCACAAGTAGAGAAAAAGAGTCCAGTTGGGATTGTTGGGCTAGATAAAAATCTCAGTATAAAAACAAGCATGCAAATAATTTCCTTCTAGATGGCAGCATATGGAAAGTGGGAAAAGGAATAACTTTATAGTAGAGGAAACTTAGTAAACACTACCTCATGCAGGAGATGAAGAAAACATTATTAGAGATGTCATTGCAAAAGTGTGGACCTGTATAGGAGAAAAGAAAAAGAAAAAAAAATACTTCTTTTCTCCTACCATATTCTCAATACTCAATAGTTGTGACTTTTTTTCCCCACATCAACCAGTTTTCTGACACCTGCTTGGTGTCCCACAAGTCACTTCAGTAGTCACTGAAGTATTTCAAGTGAAACTACCTTGAAATATTGTAGTCTTAGCTCCACAGGATCTACTTTGATGAAAATGAAAAGTAGTAGGTCTCCTGATTCCCCACAACTTCTGTCCAATTTGTCTGTACATCAGAGGTTCCACGCCCTGCTTCTTGAGTTTGATATTTGCTCCAGAAACTCACAGAACTTATAAAAACAGTTAACTTATTAGACTACTGGTTTATTGAAAAGGCTGCAACTGGAGAACAGTCAGAAGGAAGAGGTGCATAGGACCAGGTATGGAAGAGGGGAGAAATCTCCATGCTCTCTCTGTGCACACCACCCATCATGTGCTCAGAAGCTCTTTAAACTCTGTCCTCTAGGGATTTTGTGGAGGTTTCAATACTGAGGCATGATTGATTAATCATTGATACTTAGAGATTAATTAAATCTTCCATTCCTATACCCTCCCAGGAAGTCTGAGGACAGGGGTGCAAGTCTTCACCTTCTAATTACCTATAATTCTAGAGTTTCTTCTCTGGGAAACTAAGCTCCTATCCTGAAGCCTTTCAAAAAGTTACCTCGTTAACATAAAGTCCAGTGTGGCTAAAAGGGGCTCAATTATGAATAACAAAAGACCCTCATCTCACTTTTATTAGTTATCACTTAGGAAAATTTCCGGACTTTATATTTATGCTGGAAATGGGAGCAAATGTATTTCTTATTAAAAATCACAGTATTTCAGTTCCCGGGGTAGGATGTGATACTTCTGCCCTAAAGAATCCTTATAGGGTAAACCATATGAAAAATATTAGACAACCCAAATTGAAAGACAGTTAACAAATTACCAGGCCATTACTCCTCAAAATTGTAAATAAAAGTTATCAAAAACAGGGAAAGTCTGAGAGACTGGCACAGTCAAACAAAGTCTATGGAGACATGAAAAGAAAATGGTATGGTATTCTTCATGGTATCCTAAAACAGAAAAAAAATAGGTAAAAAGTTCACAAATGTAAAGAGAGTACGGACTTTGATAATAATACTGTATCAATAATGGTTCATTACTTATAACAATTATACTGCATTCATGTAAGATGTTAACAGGGGAAGCTAGATAAAGCGTAGATGGGAACTCTGCTGTTGTAATAGTTTTAAGTAAATTTAAGAGTACTCAAAAATAATGCACTTTTCTTTTAAAACTGTATATGCAAAGGGTGCTATTTCTTTTTAACCCAAAGTCAATAAGATCCAGGGACCAGGACAAAGAACCCTCTCT
The DNA here is from genome assembly GCF_000181295.1 of Otolemur garnettii. Taxonomy (NCBI): domain Eukaryota; kingdom Metazoa; phylum Chordata; class Mammalia; order Primates; family Galagidae; genus Otolemur; species Otolemur garnettii. The sequence goes on along the minus strand of NW_003852635.1, from coordinate 977,282 downwards.
CCAGGATCAATAGTCTTCAGGTCCTTACGCTGTTTGGCGTCCTTTACAGACTCATATTTGGATTCTAGGACCCTTTGTTCAGGTCCCATATGTATTAGTCAGGAAAGACTAGGTTTAGCAACTAAGAAAAATAAAGTTAATGCCTTAAATCAATCCAGCTTTTCTTTATTTCTCACATTTCATATCCAGTTTGGGGCAACAGGGGTCATCTTGCACAGAGACCAAGGGAAGTGTCAAAGGACACCACAGTAGCAAGTATACTTCTGCTTTCACCAGAACAAAGAAGAGTATCCTGCATAATTACTGATAAGCTTCCCATGGCCTTTGTCCAGAAATGACTCATGTCACTTTGCCCCACAGCTCATTGGCTCAACATGTTGTATGACCATGGCTAGCTGCAAGAAGTCTGGGAAATGTAGGGGAAAAAATAGAATATTTGGTAAGCAATAAATTTACCTCACGTTCTTATTTCTGTCTTCTTTACCACCCTTGGCTTACTTACATCCAGTCAATTTCTTTTTCTTATTACTACTTTCAAAATACGTGAGAACTCTGCTCAATATTCTGTACAATATACTCCACCCTTCTCTAGGGGAACTATAAACTCCAATATAGATCTCAGTCTTCCACTTACAGACTAACGCAATACTCATGCTTCCTTCAATTTGTGCCTGCCTGAGACTTATCCATGGAAAAGTAATCAAAAACATGAATATTACAGGTGTGAATATAGGATACTCTTATTCTGAAGTTATTGCCTAGTGACAGGGAAATGCAGAAGTTACACTGTGGTTCATCTCTTGAAACCATTACTTTGAGGTTATCTGCAATTCTGGTGTCATAAATTCATATAAGGTTCCCAACTGCATTTTGATCTGGCTTTGTGAGGCTTTATTTTCATATGGAAATTGTCTTCTTGCCTTCTAAATTGCATAATTATAATTTTAACAACCCACTCCAAAATGTAAAAGCCCAATCACCTATGAAAATGGTGTGTTTTGACATGTGTTTATTGCATGTGTGCCTATGAGTATAGTTGAATTAGCTCTTGTATCCTATTGCAAATTCGGTTACAGTTACCTTTCTTAATAACATCAAGATTGACATTATGACCAATTAGAATCTCCTTCACAACATTGCAGTAGTTAGTTAATGGCTGTTAGACAAACGTGCTGCCTTTTCTAAGTGGTTGTGGCAAGGAACGGTTTGGTATCTAAATGCTGTTACCTGTTTTTGTAATGTTATGTTATAAATCTCAACTGATAATAGATATTAGTCGATCAACTATTACACACACACAGGCAAGCACACACACACACACACACACGCACGATTTCTTGGTAGTATTTCCAAACTCTTTAATGATAGGCGAAATGGTAGAGAAAATTTATTGCAGGAAGCCTGGCAGAGAGTTCCCTGTGCAGTTTTGCTCTGTTCATGTTTTGATCTTTTCCACCTCTTCAAAGAAATTTAAGACGAGGTTACTCTTCACTTATATGTGAAGACATGTGCCCTGACCCTCATCTCTGTAAAGCTGAATGTTGTATAAATTCAATAAATGTTACCTTTCTTAAAATCTAACAAAGACTTTTATAATCTCCTAATACAGAATTATCTGTAGGTGCAGAAGGAAAGCTATGGCCTATTCGACTGCTTCTTTTAATTCACATTTTAAATATCTTGACACAATGTTTTTTTCCTGCTTCACAACTCTCTAGATAGTATGCCCTCTTCTTTCTTTTCTGTGTTTCTCTTAACATTCACAATAATCAACTGAAGAGCCAGGACTTTATTTTGACCTGAAAGGTTCTTGATATGGGTTGATCTATTGAATGTCTTTGTGCCTCAAACATGTAGGTATTATGTGTGGGCAGAGTGCAAATCAGGAAGCTGATTATATCAACATTGTGAAGATTATTTCCTCACGCTTGCTGTCTTAACTCACTCCTCTTCATTCCTGGGTCTTCACCTACACCATTCTTACTCATCCTTCATATATAACCTTAGGAATCACTTATTTCAGAAAGGATGTGCTCACTTTTTAGTCCTGGATCTGGCTTCTCCCTTCCTGACTCCTGTACTCGGCATACTTCCTGTATACAAATAGTATCCACTGTCGCATAACTACTTTTTCATTGTCCACCTCTTGCTTACATTTTCCACAGACATCAGTATAGATGGTTCATGGTCCTTGGAACAAGGGAAGCCCTCAAAAAGTTGTTGTTAAATGAATCAAAATTTTAAATAATTATGATTATGACAGCTAACATATATGTATTGAGAACTTGTAAGACATTTAGAATATTATGTGCATTGTCACAATTAACATCATAAGTCTTTTTAAGAAGAGTATTACTTTTCCTACTTTACAAGTGTTTCTGGCAGCACGTGTGGGTCAGTGGGAAGGCCACCGGCTCAGTATACCGAGGGTGGCAGGTTCGAACCCAGCCCCAGACAAACTGCAACAAAAAAATAGCTGGGCATTGTGGCAGGTGCCTGTAGTCCCAGCTACTCGTGAGGCTGAAGCAAGAGAATGGCTTGAGCCCAGGAATTGGAGGTTGCTGTGAGCTATGATGTCACAGCACTCTACTGAGGGTGATAAAGTAAGACTCTGTCTCAAAAAAATACAAACCTAAAAACAACAAAAAAAATGTGTTTGAAAGATGTTTTTGATTTATATTATAAATCATTTACAATGATTTATATTATTTATATTTAATGATTGACATGGCAGGGATTATGGCTGTTATTTATATTTTGTTTGCTGTTTATCCTCTCAGTTTTTTTTTCTCTATTTTCTTCTATCTTTCTTCTTGCAAGTTAGTGTATTCATTTATTTGTTTTTAAGTGTATCTATTTTTATAAATTTTAAAGCATCTGTTCTAGGGATTGCATTATATACCTGTGACTTACCAACATCTATGGGCATCAAGATATTACCAGTTCACGTGAAGTATAGAGAACTTTCCTTCCTTTATCCCTTTGCCCTCCCTCAATTGTAATGTAATAATCTTAAATAAGTTTCGTCTACATTTAGAGACAACCACATTAGATCTTATTCAATTTTTTGTTCAACTATCAGAGATAGTATAGAAAACTCAGCAGAAAAAGGAAAGTCTAATTGATTTACCCCTATTTTTGCTTTCTATTGTTTTTTTTTTTTTGTCCTAATGTTTTAATATTTGTTCATTTATCATTTCCTTTCTGTTCAGGTAACTTTCTAAAGTTAACCTATCAGGATAAGTTGTTTGGCATCAGTTCTGTTTTGTTCTTATTTTTCTTTTATGAATCTTATTTTTCTTTTTCTGAGGATGATTTGAAGTTTTTTTACTTTTTTATTCCTGAAAAATGTTGTTGCTAGATGTAGATTTGGGGATGACAGTTCTTTTACTCTAACATCTAAAGGTACAGTGCCACTTTCTTTTTGCCTTGATGGTTTCTAATGAGAAATCTGCCATCATCAGAATTTTTTCCTCTATAGGTAAAGTGTAATTTCTCTGTGCTTGCTTTTACGACATTATCTTTGTTTACTTTTCTTTTTTAAGATGGAGTCTCACTTTGTCACCCTCAGTAGAGTGCTGTGGTATCACATGTCACAGCAAACTCAAAATCTTGGGCTTAAGCAATTCTCTTGCCTCAGCCTCCCAAGTAGCTGAGATTATAGGCACCCATCCCAATGCCTGACTATTTTTATTTTTTCATTGTAGTTGTCATCGTTGTTTGGCAGGCCTGGGCTGGATTCGAACCCGCCAGCTCTGGTGTATGTGGGTGGCACCCTAGCCACTGAACTACAGGCACTGAGGCTTTCTTTACTTTTCATAAGTTCACTATCCTATTTCTAGATATAATTTTATTGACCAAATTTTTTTATTTATGCTCTTCTTGAATTTGTAAATTTATGTCTTCTTAATTTGTGAAATTTTCAAACTTTACTTCTTTCAATACTTTTCAACCTTGTCTTGTTTCTTCCTCTACTAATCTGACTGGTAATCTTTTTTCGAATAGTCCCAGAGCTCTGTGAGGCTCTCTGTTTTAATTTTTTTCATACTATTTTTTTTTCTGTTTTTCAGAAAGCATAATTTTGATTTCTCTCTCTTTATGGTTCTTTTTGATATAAATAATACCATTTATTCCCTGAACTCTTCTATTTTTTATTTCGGTCAAGTTTGTCATAATTGCTTGTAGAGATAATTTTATGATGGATAATTTTTCTTATCAGATACTTGTAGCATCTAAATCATCTCAATATTAGTATCTGTTGATTATTTCTCATTCAAGTTGAAATTTGTCTGGTTTGGGGGTCAAGAGAATTTTAAAAATAAATTGTAGATAACTGGCTATCCATATGTGAATCTATTTGAGACTCTAAATCTCATCTAAATATTGCTTTAATTGGCCTTCTCTGACATTGCTCCTGCAGAAGAGGCAATTCTTCTCATTGTTGTTAGTTTAATGTTCAGATTCTCTGGTTGGCCTCTGTTGGCAACTGGAGGCAGCAGGGGATTCTCTTTAGTTTTGAGTGGTGGTAAAATCTTACCCCTGACTGGTTCATACTGAGTAAGGGGTTATAGCTCCTAACCCTCAAATGGAAGTGAAAGTACAGGATTCACCCATGATACTCACACAAAGGCAGAGACCTGTGCAACTCAATGAGAATCAAAGTTCTGGCTCACTGCTCAGACTTTTCTGATCCACGTACATGGGGAGAAGCTGGGGAGCTCCTGCAACCTAAAGAGAGTGGAAGTTGAGTTTCCACAATGGACATTTGTTGACCTAGGTGTGGATAGGGCTATGGGATTTTTCATGTGGAATTTGAATGGAGTAACATCATTATTTTCTAAATGCTTTCTGTCTCACAGAGCTGCCTCTCATCTGATCCTTTACTAGTGAGGAACAGGTTTTTGATGTGGCTTTTTTTTTTCTGTATCTATTGGTGTTTTCAGGTTGCTGGCTTTTCCAGTATCAAGCCTGGTATATTGAAATCACAAGGCAAACCCAGAAAACTCACTGCGATGTCATTCCATGAGTGCCAACGTCCCTTGCCAGTCTGCCTTCTTCTCCCTGGTGTTTTTAATTGTAGGATGGGTAGAGAGTACTATTCCTACTCTGTCTCTCCAGAAATAGATTCATCCTTTGCTTGCTTATTTTTAATTATATTTATTGTGAACGTTTTATTAAACTAATTTCTTATTCATTTGGAGTACATTTTTGAGAATTTTTTTGTTTGTTTTTTAGGTTAAGTGGCATTTTGAAATCTTTATATTTCTGGCAACTTCTGCTGCTACAGAGTAAATTTTAAAATTTAAAAAATAAATGTATATAAGACAATAGAGATACGTGTCTACATATATATGTATCTACACATACATTATGTGTAATTTAAATTGCACACAAACTTTTTGGGTACCCTGTACATATATGAATATGAATATCCTTCCCCCATACTGTGTTTATACTATTGTCCAGTAGCTGTCTGACGTTACTGATGTAGAAGAGAAGTCTGCCCAAAATGGATAATGTTTTTCATTGTGAACCGAACACATTATTTGTTTGTCTATAAATGCTTAGAAATGTTTGTATGTTAACTGTATCCTCAAAAATTAAGAACTTCCTACAAGATATAAACACAAAGTTGAAGTTCTCTCATATTTGCATTTCCTGTGAGTTTTTTTAAGCCATATTGATCTCTAGACTCAGTGTTCCTTCAACCCAGGAAGATTTGTTTTATTACTTCTTGATATTTTTTTTTATCTTGTTCCTTACCTGAATCTAGACTACTAACAGTATTCTGTAGCATTTCCCATGTGCCTTCCTGGCTGTTATAATTTATGTTCTCTTTTCCTTTTTGTTAGGTATTTTATGAGAGTTTTCTTAAATATAACATTTAATTTACTCATGTGGGTTTCCACAGTATCCCATATTCTCTAACTCTCTCCATTATAGCTTTTACATCAGCCAGCATATTTTTCATTTAAGGTGAAAAACTTGTTTCTCTGAACAGCTGGCACAGAATTTCTCCCAGACAGAAGACTCTGCTGGAAAATATTTTGTGTGGTTTAGAAGCTAAAGAAATAAAGATGATTGTTGAATTGTAACTTGGAAGAGAAGTAGAGAGAATCCAGGAGGTGACAGAAAGCTCTGAGATACTCATTGTGACCCCCCTGGGGCCTCCAGCATATTTTTTAGCATGTGGATATTTGTTTAATCAATTTTATTTACGTTTGCTTTTCTGTATGTTTAAAAGTGGGAAAACCAAATGTTATGTGTTAAATTAGAGCTAACATATTAGAGCCAGCAAATAATGTAATGTAAATCTGCATTGGAACAGATGCTTGGAAACTCTTGGACATTCAGAAGCTATAAAATCAGGGGGAACTACAATTGGTCACAGAAGGAATTCAAGACAATTTTACATAGATTTACAAGCCAGGGATAGAACAACATAGAGGAAAGGCCACGTAAAGGCTTAGGAGGAAGATGCTGATGTACCAACCACATTGAGAGGCCTCAGAAAAAGCAATCTGACAATGTCATGATATTGTATATCTAATATGAATAAACACCCCCCCCCAAGTTCAGGGATATCCCCAAGATGACAGTAACTTTTCCCTTACTCATGACTTTCCCCTCTCTACAGTTGCCTGTCTTCCTTTAGACTCAGCAATACTTTGTTTCTTGCTCACCCAATGTGCTTGTGTTTCCTTGATGTTTTGGAAAGGTCATCCCAGAGATTGGGTTTGTTTTGGTTTGAATTATTTAGAATAAAATGAGGTAGAAACAAAAAAAGTTCTGTTCATCTTAATGTTCCTTTGTGGTTCAGAAACAGCCCTCAAATCTAAGAAAATTTAAAAGGGAACTGACAACCATGCAGTCATGGCAGAAAGCGTGACATGTGTCTTCTCCATTTTGGTTGTGCCACAAAGTTGGATAGGGCACTGCTCCTGTTTGCTCAGAGGCTTGGTTGAACTTTTCTGTTAGAAAAATAAAAAATAACAAGCAAGCAAAACCCCACACCTCATTGTCTAGCAAGTTTATCTGCTCCAAATATAAGCAGCCATATACCAATGATGCAGTATCCCTGCAATGTGTTATCTCAAGTTCCTGGTGACCTTCCCCAAGGATATATAGTTGGATCAAGATCCTCACTACTCCAGCAATTTCCTTATCTCTAGTGGCAGATATTCTGCAGCATGATCTATTGAAATCTTCTTCATGTGTTCCTGAAGTCAAATGGTGTCTTGAATATGGAAAATGATGGATTTGTTGACCTTTCATCAGATCCCGTTCATTTTGTATTATATCCTGCCTACAGTCCTCATGTTTCCTGCATACTATTAACTATCTGCAAGTGTTTAAAATATATTTTTAAATTTTTTTTCAATTGACATAATTATGCCCTGGAGCCCCCATTGCAGAAGGATGGCAAACAATTCAATGTCAACTCTAACAATCACCACCCACTCAAATACCATCACCCTTAGAAAGACACATTTCTGGAGTTTTATTCAGTGCCATGACAGTGAGGAACTTAGACTCCCATGCAGTCATTATCAGTGAAAAAGGAATGCAGGTGAGGCCAAGGGCAAATGGAGGTAAGCAATTCTGCATCAAATACTGCCTCTACTATGAGTTGTGTGGCTTTGGCTCTTATATAATCTCACTTTCTCTCAATTTTTTTCATTTATGAAGAATAACTTCTAGTACTTGATCTCAAATTATTTCTCTGAGGATTAAATGAATAAACATAGGTGAAGTTTGCAAAGTGGGGCCTCACATCCAGCTAACTTTAGACTCATGTTTGATACCTTGCCACCTTGATCTCGCATTCTCCCCTGGGTTTTGAGAGTGTGGATCAGCTTCCTTTACATCTCAGTCTCCTTTCCATCAAGACTTCTTAATTCTCCTTCCTCCTCCATTTGGCTAGAACTCCTAGCTAAGTACTTTGATTGGCTTCAAATTTCACAAAACAGAAGCAGATTTTACTTTTTTTACGGGCATCCAACATCTATTTCAAAACAAATCCCATGCCCAGTTCTATTTTTGGAAATGGGAAGAAGGGGTAAGTGCATAAGGAAAATATGTGAGGTTTATCCTGCTGCACACATCTGTCTTTGATGCTTTCAGTGGGAATATTGGTCAGGAAGAGAAATTAAGTCAGTGTGCTTAAGCCTTTAGCTTTCTGAAAAGCTTTCACATTTTTCTATAGCATTTGTGTTCATATTTTATTTTGCCAATTAAAGTGTATGTACATTTTATGTGTATTTATAAAACCACTTACAAAAAAATCAGTTTATGTACTTATAATCATATGTAAGTACATATTATAATGTATGAAATGGGTCAGTTGTTTTTTGTTTATTTTAGTAACTTTGTTATTTAAAGCAGTTTTGGGTTCACAATAAAATTGATCAAATGGCATGGCGATTGTCCCTATCACTTATGGCCCATACATGCATATTTTTCTTCATTTTCAGCATCCCCTCACCCTGTGTTATATTTGTTACAACTAATGAATCTACACTGACAATCATTATCACTCAAAGTCTGTAGTTTACAATAGGGTTCACTGTTGGTGTTCATTTTGTATATTTAAATATACAAATTTTAAATATATATAATTTAAATATATATATATAAAATATATATAATTTACAATGACATTATCCACAGTTACTGTATCACAGATAACTATAGTTTCGCTTCTCTGAGAATTCTCTGTGTTCTGCCTATTTATCCCTCTTTCTCTCTAATCCTTGGCAATCGTGTGTTTTTATTATCTCCATGGATTGGCTGTTTCTAGAATGTCTTTTGGTTACATTCACATAATTTGTGCCTTTTTCAGACTGACTTTTTTCACTTAGTAATTCATCTTCCTTTATGCCTTTTTATGCCTTTTTAGTTAATTTATTTTTTATTTTTTTCTATGTTAGAATAATAAAAGAAAGGCACAAAGTTAAGTAAGAAGTCACAGAATCGTCTCTGCCCCTTGAGTGATAGTTGCCACTGGCAGAGTCCCAGGGCAAAGATGCCATCAAGGGTCTTCTCTCAGCTCCAGCTACCAAATCCTAGCCTCACTGCCTCAGGGAGGACCTGTGGAAGTGGTAGAGTTAATTTCTTATTAGTGCTGAATTATCTTCCATGATACAGAAGGATGTACCACAGATTGCTTATCCATTCAAGTACTGAAAGTCACTTTAATTGCTTCCAAGTTTTGGCAATTTTGAATAAAGCTCTTATGAACATTTTTGTGTAGGTTTTGTGTTAATGTAAATTTTTAACTCATTTGGGAAATACGAAGGAGAAAGACTAATAGGTCATATAGTAAGACTCTGTTTATTTTTGTAAGAAACTATGAAACTGTCTTCCAACGTGTCTACACCACTTTGCCTTCCCACCAGCAATAAATGAGAGTTCCTGTTTCACACACCTTTATCACCATTTGGGGCTATCAGTGTTCTGGATTTTGGCTGTTGTAATAGATCCATAGAGGCATCTTGTTGTTTTAATTAATGTTTCTCAGATACTGTATAAAGTGGAGCATCTTGTCATGTATATTTCCCATCTGCATGTCCTATTGTTGGTTTTCCTAATGTTGATGTCTGAGAATTCTTCCTCTGAATATTTTGGGTAACAAATATTATCTCCTAGTCTCTGGCTTCTCTTTTTATTTTCTTCAAAGAGTCCTTGACAGAACAGAAATGTTTAATTTTAATGAATTGCAGTTTATCCGTTCTATCATGGATTATGATTACATTGCATCTAAAAAGTGATAAAACATATCTAAAAAGTGAGGCAACACTTTTCAGTGTCTAGGTTAGTGAACCAGGGTCATCTCTATTTTCTCCTACGATATCATCTAGGAGTTTATAGTTTGTCTTTTGAGTTAATTTTGGTAAACAGTGTATGGGTTTTTTTTTGCATGTGGATATCCAGTTGTTCTGACATCATTTGTTGAAGACTATCTGCAATGTCTTTCCTCCTTTGTCGAAGACCTGTTGACTAAATTTATGTGCATCTATTTTAGGCCTGTTTATTCCATTTCATTGACCTGTATGTTTATTCTTTGCCAGCACCATGCTGTCCAGATAACTTTAGGTTTATAGAAAATTTTAATATTGGATAGTTTCAGATCTCTAACTTTGTTTTTCTTCAATATTATGTTGACTATTTTGAGTCTTTTGCCTCTTCATATAAACTTAGAATCAGTTTATCAATATTTACAAAGTAACTTTCTGTGATTTTTTATTGGGATGATAGTAAGTCTACAGATCAATTTAGAAAAACTACCATCTTGACAATATTGGGTCTTCCTATCAAGGAAAGTGAAATATATTTCAATTTTTTTAGTTCTTCTTCAATTTTATTCATTGCAGCTTTGTAGTTTTCCTCATATTTTGAGCATATGTTGTTATAAATATACCTATGTATCTCATTATTTGGGGATATACAGACTTTGTGCCCATTTTACTTTGAAACTGAAGTAGGTACATATACATACAATTATTTTAGGTCCATGTATTATGCAAATGTATGCATTTCTGTACATTTCTATAAATTTATAAAACATGTATAAATTTAGTTATGCGTAAATTAACTAATTATATATTCATATAATGTTTAAATATGAAACATTTTCAGTAATTTTTAAGTTATATTTGAATCTCTAATAATCATTTTTCTGATTTGCTAGAATAACCAACTTTTAAAAGAAAACAGGCTATAAATCTACCAATAATGTACTAATGTAATTATTATTGTATGTCATGTAATTTATTGATATTATTAATGTAACAATATTATATTATCATCACAATGACCAGCTGCTTTTATATGAAGTACTAAACATAAAAATATAATTTACAAATGTTAATTGATGTTAATTTTTGAGTGAAACAGTTTTTGTCACAGCCGTAGGTTTAACATTTTTTCTTAATAGTTCCTATATGCATGTTATTGGAAAAACACTTCATTCTGACATTTTGGTGTGACTCGAGATTTTCTCTCCAAACTCTTAACAATTACAAAATGTTGGCAGGGTAATGAGAAGAGGGATTTATGGTATGGAACTAAATTATGAAAAAGAGGCATTAATTTAGACTTATTAGTGGTTTGTAACTTTCAGGCATAATGTCTTTCGTATGGCAATGAAGAGGGCAAAGCAGTTCTAGTCTGAGTTGAGTGTAAGAAGAAAAAAACCCTACTACTCCTACAGCACCTGTCAAAGAGACACGATTGCTAGAAGCTAGATAACAGAGGGGGGGATTTCCATGTATCTAAACAAAATGAAAAAGGAAATCTTCCAATAAGTTACAGGGTAGCATGATTTTGTGATCATTCCATTGACTTACACCAAGTCTCCAGTGAAAAGAAATTACAACTGTTCGATTCTGTACATTTTGCATATTTCTTACTCCTTGTGACGTTATATTGTTCTTTAATTTCAGAATTATAATTCATATTGATAATTTGTAATTACTAGTGTATTGTCAAGTGGTTACAATATTAGAAAGGACCTATCATACTTTCATTTCTGGTAAACAACTATGTTATTTGATGCTGATCGATAAAATTAGAAACAAACAAAGAAGCTTTCACCCTATAGACAAAGTATGTTTACTTAGAAAATGAAGTAAAAATTGCATGGATCATATGATTTTAAAAATATTAAGAATTAGTCATGTATGAGTATATGTATGAAGCATGATAGTTGGCAAATACTTTTGTATAAGCTACCATATTTACCTCTGAGAATAGTCTTATAAATTCATCCAGGATTTTCATATTTTGATTTTTATAAAGAAGGCAAAACAATAAAAGTATTGATTATATTAATATGTCCTTATATGTATAAAGAGCTTTTTTATATGCTATTACATTTGATCATCATATCTATATTGTGAGGTAGGCAGGGAATTTCACCTTCATTCTCAAGGTGGGAAAATCAAAGAAGATAACGTCTAAAGAAAAGAAGCTTTGTACAATAGAACTCTGATTATGAAAAAGTTCTCTGTGTGGACTTTCCAATTTGGTACCCACTAGATTTACATGGCTACTGAGCTCTTAAGGTTTGTTCAGAGTGACTGAGGAATTAAATATTCAATTTCACTTGATTTCCATTTAAATGTTAATACGTGTACCAGTTTTGAACAACAGAGATACGCAATATTGTTTACTCATATACTGATTCACTTATCTTTTTTTGAAATGTGCTATATATAGGAGGAATGTTGACAGAATTGGATCCGTGCCATCTGAGTAATTACATATGCAGCTTATACTACAAAGCAAGTAAAATAACTTGCCTAATATCCACGCTAGGAAAGCAGAGATTAGGAAGTATATTCAGATGGAGATGTTCCCTAATCACTAAGTAGTTAGATCATGGATTCTAAACTACTGATTGGCCACTGAACCTAGTGAAATACATTGTTTTGCCACTTTCAAATGTTTATATCTACCATGGCTCGCATTTCAAAGTAAAGTAGGAAGCTTTGCCTACTCATCAGTGAAGTTGGCTAGTCAAACCAAGATTGGAAAACCCAGAGGAGATAAACAACTCAGCTAGAGATTTACAGAGTTTTTAGTGGCACTGAAGAGTAATGGAACTGGTTAATCATGTTACGTGGTTGAGCAATGTAGGTTTCTGGCAATTTAGCGAGGATGGGATTTTCTGACTGTAGGATTCCAGGACTATAATTCATGCAGTTCAAACATTGCTCCACGAACCTGGTGTCCACTCTGAAACTGGAGAAGGAATAATTATCTGAAAGTGTATCTCTAGTAATGACTGAGAAAATTCCTTCAATCCTCTCCATTCTTTCCCATCACAAGCTTCAAAAACCTAAACACACATGCTATGTGTAGATGTAAAACATAATCTCTATTTTTATAAGCTAAATTGAGAGCTAGTTTTCTCTGAGGAAGGAAAAGTGCAGGCTGTTCATGTTGACACTAGAAACTATCACAAAAATGTGTTTAAAATAAATCCTAGTTGCTTTCCTCAGAAAATGCAATTCTGAATGTCAATAATTTCTAACTTCAAGAACACACTGAGTTGTACATTTAGAGACTTATTTCTGTCCGTCTTCTTGCACTTGGAGATTATAGATGGCCTTCTTTGAACTTTCTCATAATCCTTAATCACTTTTATTTCTATCTCACTCAGTAGCATTTGTCATCTACTTATCTTCTATTTTGATGTGACAAACCCTCCTGAAATTTAATGGTTTATAAAACAACCTCGCACTTCAGATGGGTTAGGAATCTGGGTTTGGTGTGACTACATCCTCTGGTTCTCAGGTCTCTAATAAGAATTTGACCAAGATGTTGACGAGGGCATCATATCAAGGGTCTACTGAGAAAGGATCCACTTTCCACATTATTCATGTGATCGTGGGCAGGATTTATTTCTTCCCAGGCTTTCAGCTGAAGGTCTTAATTCTTGGTTGACTCCTGGCCCGACGCCTCTCTCAGTTTTTTCCCTAGGGCCTTATTCATCAGATAATTAAAAACATTACAGTTGATTTCATCAGAGTGAGGGTGTGAGGAGTGGGGTTGGAGGGCAGGGATGGGGAGAGAGAGAGAATATGATGAATGAGAACAAGAATAAAGTCACAATTACCTATTCTTAGATGACTTCCTACCTATTCTTAGGAATGACTTTCCATCACTTTTGCCACAATTTATTTATTAAGAACCTCCATGTCCAGCCCACACTGAAGGGGAGGGGATGGTATAGAACATGAATATCAGGATGGTGTGGAGGGTATACTTGGAAGCCATTTCTGAAGCTGCCTACCATAACTGGAATTTTTAGGTATCCACCAATCTCTCCAAATATTTTCCCCATTCTGATGCTACAAATTTCTTTTAAAGCATGTAAATACAAATGTCAGTTATTAATCATAATGACATTAAAATATCATTACATAAAACTGAAAAGTAAGATACATTATTTCAAGGGATGTGATAGCAACAGGCACTTTTTAATAAAAATTTAATTTGGGAAAATGCACATAATGAAGTTTACCATTTACCCATGCTAAGCATACAGTTCAGGAGTGTTAGGTACATTTGTGGTGTTGTGTGTCACCACTGTCCATATCCAGAATTATTTTCATCTCACAGACTAAAACTCTGCACTCATTTGATGACTCTGATTCTTCCTTTGTTCAGACCTTGGGAACTATCACTCTGCTGTCTATACATTTGACTACTCTGGGGAATTTATATAATTGAAATCATCTAAGTATTTGGCTTTTCTGGGGCCGGCTCATTGCTCTTTGTATAATTTTATCAAGTTTCATCCATGTTGTAGCATGTGCCAGAATTTCCTTCCTTTTAAGGTTGAACATTATTCCACCTCTGCATACATTACATTTTACTTTTTTATTCATCTATCAATACACACATGGGTTGCTTTCACCTTTTGACTATTGTGAATAACTTAGAAACCTGAGTATACAAATATCTCTTTAAGACCCTGCTTCCAATTATTTTAGGTTTATAGCAAGAAGTGGAATTTTGGGATTATATGTAATACAGTAAATTCATTTTTAAATTTTTTAGGAATTAATGTGCTGTTTTTATAGTAGATACAACATTTTACACATAGTGTAAAGAGGGCAGAAGGGTTCTAATTTCTTTACACTGTAATAAATATTTGTTTTTTCTAGTCATTGCTTTTGTTTTGTTTTTGATAGTGGCTGTCTTGATGGGGATGAGTGGCCATCTTTATGGGGGGGGGTGTGGTTTTCATCTGTATTTCCCAAATAATAAGTGATGCTGAACATCTTTTAATGTACTAAATCATTACTTGTATATGTCTTGGAGAAATGTCTATTGTTTCTGCTAACGTCTAGTTTAATTTCATTTTGGTCAGAGAACACACTTTACATCATTTCTTGTTGTATGTCCCAAAAGTGATCAATTGAAGAGAAAGTCTATTCTACCCTTGCTTAGTGGCTTGTCCTTTAATTGTTAATAAATCAAATAAGCTGACTTGATAAGTTTAAGACCAAATAATGTTCTCTAGATCTTCTTTGTTCATGCTGATTTTCTTACAACTACTACTATCAATTACTAGAAAGAAGTATTGAAGACCTCAACTAACCTGAAGACCTCAAAAAAAAACTTGTGTTTTTTTTTTTTTCTGCTTCAATTCTATGAGGTTTTGCATCATAAATTCCGTATTAGTGCTATTAGTTGCAAAAATGTTTAGGGCTTTTGATAGACTGACCAATTCATCATTCTGGATGACACCATTATCCCTGATGGCATTCCTATATTATTAATACAGCTGCTCAAGCTTTCTTTTAGATTATTTGTGACTTACACTTTTCCCTCCTTCCTTTTGCTTTTAACCTCTCTATAAGCTTATATTTAAAGGGGCTTTTCTGAGGAAAGCTTATAATTGAGTCTTGCTTTTATATTCACTTAAAAAAAATCTCCCCTTTGATTATAATATTTAGGCCATTTACATTTAATACTATTGAGAGGGTGGCAAAATCTAGCAACTTGCTAGTAGTTTTCTTTTTGTTCCATCTGTTACTTTACGTAATTTCTTATTTACTACTTGCTTTAAAATTGAGTATATTTTTACTATTTCACTTTAGCTACAGTATTTGCATCTTACACTTCTTTGTGTAGTCTATATTCAAATAATATTAAACTACATGCAGTGTACACAAGTATACATGCTAGAAAAATTACATTTCTTTCCCACTCCTCTGCATTACTATTGTCAGGTAGTAAAATATGCAAAAATTCCATAGTTACTAATTCTTATTTTTGTTTGGACAATTAAATTTAGAGTAATTAAAATTAATATAAAACATCTGCTCAATTATTTTTATTTTGATCATTTGTGGAGCAATTTAATTGTTTAAAATTTCTTTGATATTATATTACTTCTGTCTCAAAAACAGAGGCAGGTGTGCTTATAATGAATTTTTTTAGCATTAATTATTTCAAGAAATATTTCTGGAAGAGAGAGAGTATTTGGTGGGACCTCACCTAATATACATAACACAATGGTACATTTCAAAACTATTGAGAATAGACTATAAATGTCTTACCACAACAAATTGATGGTTGTGTTAATCAGCTCAATGTAAGCATTCCACATTGTATATCAAATCGGTACATTGTACCCCATAAATGTATCAATGTACACAGTTACGATTTAATAAAGGGAAACAAATTATTTATTTATTTATTTTTGAGATAGAGTCTCACTCTGTTGCCTTAGGTGGAGTGCCAAGGAATCACACTTAACAGCAACTTCTAACTCTTGGGCTCAACCAGATCCCCTTGTTTCAGCCTCCCAGTAGCTGGGACGACAGGCCCAGCACAGTGCCCTGCTAATTTTTCTATTTTTAGTAAAAACGAGGTCTCCCTCTTGCTCAGGCTTTTCTTGAACCCCTGAGCTCAGCAATCCACTGGCCTTAGCATCTCAGAGTGCTAGGATTATAGGCATGAGCCACAGCACTCGGCCCCCAAAATAATTATTTTTATTTAAGATTTTTTTTGCTAGATATGGTATTCTCTTTGATATTTTTGTTGTTTAGTACTAATGTTGTCACTTTTTTACTTTTCTGGTTTGCATAAATTTTTATATGTAGGAAGTCTTATCTGATTCGTATCTTTGATGCTCAGTCTGTATATGATGTCTATTTTTTGATGATTGCCTAAAAGATTGACTATGGTTTTAGTTTTAAGCATTTTGAATATAACGTGTCTACTACTGTTTTATTTTAATATTTAATATCTCTACATATTATTTTCCCTCTTCCAGTAGCAAACTATTCTTCTTACTTGGTACCTTGACAGATGGTTTTGGGATGTGAGCAGGGTCGTGGGTACAATTCTCTTTAAATGACCCAGAGTTTAGGATTAGACAGATATTTACTGTATAAGGTGGGAAGTGATTTTGATGTGTCCTCTCCCTGTACCAAGCAAATTTAATTTGTTTCTTATGTGGTTCTTTTGAGGAAAAGTTCCCTGCCCTCCTCCAAAGTTAGAAGACTGCCAATGGAAATGAAATGATTTATTTTTTAAATATTTATTTATTTATTCATATATATTTATTGGGTGTATTTGAGATTTGCAACATAATGATATAGGCTATATAGAGCTAATAAAAGGATTACTATAATAATCACACAGTTACTTATTTGTCAGAGAGTGCTGAAATCTACTTATTTCATTTTAAATCTCTTATAAAATATAATTTTATTAATGAAAGTGTTCATCTTACTTATTAGTTGTCTGAACTTGTTCATCCTACATATTTTCTACTTGTATCCTTTGGCCACATCTCCTCATCCCCCACTTACCCATAGTAACCACCGTTTTATTCTTTCAGTATATATACATCATATATATAAGGCAACCAACATAAGTAACTGAGGCAAATATTTCCATTAGTGGAGGTTTATTAAGCTAAAATTTGAGGAGGCTCCCAGGAAAAATACATGACACATACATCCATGACTTTGTTTCCCCCTGAAGAGAGATTTGGGAACTCAGTATTTAAGGAGAGAGGACATGCAGAAAGAGAAGCAGGAAAGGGCTGGCAGTGGAGTGGTGAAGCAAATGGTTACCTTCTTGGGAGGCTTTAATTACTGTCTTGGAAATCTACATTTTACATAAGATACAGTGAAAGTTTGAAGAGGAAAATGGAGTGAAGGAAAAAGTCAATGATGTGGATGTCCCTGGGTGGGCAGAAGAATGATCGGTCAGGTCTCTGTTTTGCACCTGGGAAGATAAACTTGGAATCAACATTACTGGTGCAGAATTGAACAGACTTTAGTTTTAGGAGCTAGTCTTACCTTGCAGACCTACAGTTACAACTTTCATGTCCTTGTTTATGAGAGGCAGGCAAAATGATATGTGGGTGCGGTCCTTGTAGATGTCTGAGGTCTTGTACCTTTCTGTGGAGATTGTCTGATGCACTTGTTAGCAATAGTTACTTATTGGAAGAGGGGAATACATACTGAGCCTCCAGGCTTGACCTTCCCTTTGCATAAGGACTTGGAGGGGTTCTTGATAATTTTTTTTTTTTTT
>NW_003852635.1:953631-958633 GCF_000181295.1 Otolemur garnettii | reverse complement strand
CCCTGGGTAGAGGGCTGTGGCTTCACTGCTCACAGCAACCTCCAACTCCTGGGCTCAAGCGAGTCTCCTACCTCTGCCTCCCAAGTAGCTGGGACCACAGGCACCCACCTCAATGCCCCGGTTGCAGCCGTCATTGTTGTTTGGCGGCCCGGGCTGGATTCGAACCTGCCAGCTGAGGTGTATGTGGCTGACCCTTGAGCCGCTTGAGTCACAGGCGTGAATTCTTCTTACTTGTAAGTAGATACACCGTGTTTCTTCCCCTTACATTCTGCAATAAATGAGCTGGTAGGTGCAAACCACTTCCACTGGGTGGAGGGGGGAAGTTCTTAGAATGACTTCAGATTATGCGGGATGGCGCTATGACTTCAGCAATATGGGCTTAAATAAAGATATAATTTTTATAGGCTGTCTTTTCTGTTTGGTTGACCCTTTTTATAGATTTTCATTTGTTTTATGGTAGTAGAACTCTAGCATCACTAGCGTTAGTACTAAACACCACCACCACCAAAAGCTTTTTAGACGTATTTAATTTACAAGTAAAGAGCCACAGAAATTTGAAAAGCATGCATGACCTCTAATGCTGCAGTGTTCAACCTGGATGCTAATAAAAAGCACTAGGAAATATTTTTAAAAATATTGATGTCCATGTTCCAACCTCTAAATAATCTTAATTAAAATTGTTCTGAGCAGAGCTCCAGTCATGAGCATTTTTTAAAAATCCACCCAGGTGATTCTAATGTGTGGCCAGGTTAAGAATTACAGCCCCAATCCTACTAGATCAGTGGTTCTCAACCTTCCTAATGCCATGGCCCTTTAATACAGTTGGACCCACAGATTGAGAACTGCTGTTCTATTGGTCCTATAAATCTCAGCAAGTATATAAAATAAATTTTATCATATAACCCATAATATTTTTAAATACATCATAATCACAAATGTTTTTGAGGATAGTATTTAATCCTACCTCCTACAATAAAACCAAGCCAGGAAACTTTTTTTTACACTTGTAAACACACATTCTCCCACAGGACACATCTAAACTGTAGTCACAGATTATTTGAAATCATTACAGTGACTTGGTTCTGTGGGCTGAGAAGTGTTTTATCCCAGAAGTTAAATCAGCTGCCTCAGGCTCTTCTTTCTTCATAGCTAGGCTGGCTATCAACTGAAACTCCTTTGATTGATCTGTGAAAAAATATTACGAATAGTGAGGATGGCCAAGAAAATAAGGAGATAGATTTTCTATATATGATCTGATTTTTCATGATCCAACTCAATAGTTGACACTATGATATCACCAGACACACCTCCTACTGTAGAACTGGCACATACTTTCTACTCAAAAAAATGGTCATAAATAAATAAGTCAAATAGTTACCAGTAGAGTTTGATGAATAGGAACTATCTCTTGAGATTTTGATTTACAAAAATATACTTTTAACAGCCTGGTTTTAATTGTTAGGCAATTGAATTATATTTGTATTTTTTTATTCAGCAATTACTAAAATTTTTCAGTCAAGGTACAATAGGAGAGAGAGAAAATTCAAGACATAGAACTCTAGATGTAGAAAATTAAAGAATCAATATATAGCAATATAAATAGAAAGGTTCAACATAATAAATAAGCATGTGCACCAGGATTCCAAGACACCCCAGGATTTATACTGTTCAAAATTTATCACAAATGTCACATCTGAATATTATTATAGAGGTAACTTTAATATTTGAACTTTTCTGTTATAACCCAGCTGAGACTGAGGAGGTTCCCTGAGGCCCAGGTCTATATTACTTCAAAAAGCAACTGTAAAACCAATCTCCAACTTGGGACTATGCCAAAGAAGATCAAAAAATGGGTAAAAAGGAGAACAAATTGGTAGATTTTAGCTTTTTTGTTTGTGTGTTTGTTTTAGTCACCCTCAGTAGAGTGCTGTAGTGTCACAGCTTACAGCAACCTCCAACTCCTGATCTTAGGTGATTCCCTTGCCTCAGCCTCCCAAGTAGCTGGGACTACAGGCACCTACCAGAACGCTTTGCTATTTTTTATTGCAGTTTGGCTGGGTCCAGGTTCAAACCTGCCACCCTTGGTATATGGGGCCAGCACCCTACCCACTGAGCTACATGTGCTGCCCGGTTTTAACTTTTAAAGAACTTTTAGCATGGCCTTCAATACTCTAAATATTTCACAGACATTATAGTTTTTCTGCAATATGTCCATGTATAAATTTCTTAATTATTAATTTCTCATACCATTTGTAACCATCACCAGGTAGACTTCTTACCCATGAATCACCCTGAAGAACTCTGGCTTTGGGGTTTCAAAAATCTCAAGCAATACAATCTCTTTGCACATTTATCTATCTATCTGCCTATCATCTATCAACTTATTGTGCACGTATTTATTTTTTTCAAAGAATTTTTATTATAGTTCTGCTATACTTTCTGAACTGAAGTAATCATTTTCACTATTTTCTTTTGATAATTCCCCTCATAAATAAAATACATATTTGACTGAAACTGCCCATATATTAATGAGAAATAATGTGATTGTAATATGTCAGTGAATGCCATGCTTCAAGAAGTAATTTGCAGTAAAAGCATTGTTTTTTTCTCCAAAATTTCTAATTTAGGAGTAGAAAAGATTCTAATATGTAAGTATCACGTGTCTATGACAGTACAGTCATCTCGCCTTTTATAAAACCTTGGATTTTTCACATTTATGCTATTGGCAAAACAGGGAGAGTTCAGAGATGTCCTCTTTATCTTCTTCCTATACCCAGAGGAAGGAGTTCAGATGAAAGTGGACCTCCTGGACTACACATTTAGGTTTTGATACTTGGGGAAGGAAGACTTAGTCTTTGTTCTAAGGACATGAGAGAAAACTGTGAGGCTCGTAATAAGCCTAGTCCAGCCAAACAGAGCAATATTCGGGGTCAATTTATGAAGAGTTTGCCTGGAGTTACTCAGTGCAGGGAATGACTTTCAAGAATGTCTTCAGGATTTAAGGATTCAAAACTCTGTTCTTAAACAGAGATAGAAATATTGTATAAGTAACAACATTAACATTAAATATTAAAGAAAGGTATTGGTGACTTGTAAAATGTGTTTGATATGAGTACAGAGGAAGGTCAGATCTAAAATCTATTGGACAACTGTCTCTATACACTCACTAGCAGAGCGTGTGTATATGCAGGAGCACATATGTATTTGGTAAGCCTGTTTTTCAGTGTATCATAGTTTTAGCAAAAAAAATAATAATAATAATAAATAAATGAATGCAAGGGCTTTAGGATTGCCAGATAAAATCTGACTGATTGAGTGGTTTTACTCATCCATGCCTTGTCTGTTGATATGTGCCTTTCTGGAACCTACATTTTTGATTCAAGAGTTTGACTCGAAAGGTAAAGGTAATCATTTCATGATTAACACACATGTAACAACATTATCTTGCTAGAATTTCTTTGAAAACTCTGAACAAAGAAATAATTTGAAAAAAATAGTAAATGAAAAGAAAACTTTTGTATAAAGTCTTTAAAATGATAGCTTAGCAAATTTAAAGAAAAATTATAAAATAGGTTTTCATTCTGGACAGGACTAAATTATCAGCTGGTAGTGTAAATAAGTCAATATACCTAGCTGTGGAGTTATGTTTGTACAATACTGTATACGTTCATGTATGATTCATTTTAAGTGCTCATAGCTTTATTTCAGTATTACTTAACATTTTTTCACACTACATTATGAGCTCCATGAGCCTACATAGAAGGATACCTGAAACATAATGAGCAGTCAATAATTATTCACCAAATGAGTGGAAGAATGAACTTTGCCTCTGTATATATGTGAATGTTTTTCTAGAAAGGGCCAGATAATAAATGTTTTAAACTTTGTAGGTCACATAGTACCATTACTTATTCTTATTTACAAGTTAAAATGTAAACTGCATATTAAATTAAAATACATAAAATGTAAAATTCATTCTTAGCTCAAGGTGTGTACAAAACAGACTGTGAACTAGATTTAGCCCACATGATACAGTTCGTCCAACCCCACTTTATATATATCAAATTAATCTTAACTGCATTTCTAGCATTCCTCCTAGTTCTGAGTTATTTTGTATTGACGCATCAGAGCTGCCTCTTACTGGCTCAATATTTCAGATTAGCCAACACTGCATATCAGGATTGTGCGTGTGCGTGTGTGTGCATATGTGTGCATGAGCGTGTGTATATGCATGAGCACATACGTATTTGGTAAACCTGTTGTTCAGTGTATCATAGTTTTAGCAAAAAAAAAAATAAATGCAAGGACTTTAGGATTGCCAGATAAAATTCAGGCAGCCCAATTAAACTTGAACTGAAATTCACATTTAATTGGGCATTTTGTTTTATTGTTTGCTAAATCTGGTAATTCTACCTGAATTGGTCAGAACTCTTTTAAAGGATAGTGACAAAATGATGATTACAATGTAGAAGTCATTTGATTTATTTTTAGAATAAGAACTTGTGCTGATAGATACGTATTATGTTTATTATTTAAGTGGTAACTGTTTATTAAAAAATAAAAGTATCTTCTAGATAAGTCCTGCCCTTCTGTGGCTATATCAGTCAGAATATTCATTCACTCTATATTGAGTTTATTTTTGTAACATTAACTGAGGGCTTAATTCTGTGCCAGTCAGCAGATTATGTGTTTTATTCACATTTTCCTCACTTCATATTCATAGAACTCCTGATTAAATAGATGAGGAAACTGAGAATCAGAGATTTAAAAGCAAAATCTTAACAAATGTTTTAGGCAAAAATCATGAAAGCTCTTATAATTAGCACGTGTTGGGCTTGCATTTCTTCTTGTTCTGATAGTACATTCAGATTATATCAAGACTCGTTCTAATTGCCAGGTATGCATCAGAGCTTTATATTACTGCTTTTTGCCTTTCTAGAAATCGTGTGCCCCTTTGGAATATTCCTAGATCATTATCTCTATACCTTTTTCTCTCTGATGA
>NW_003852635.1:951175-952980 GCF_000181295.1 Otolemur garnettii | reverse complement strand
TTTACATAGCAATTCTAAAAGGTGATAGGTTAACAGAAATTTGATGAAAATAGGAAAATAAGACAGTCTAGTATTTAAAATAAACTTGCATTCCAGGCAGATGGAACATCTGGCCCCAAAACCCTGAACAGCACATGTCCTCAGGATATTCAAGGAAGAGCGTTAGTCTAAGTCAAGAGTGTTAGTCTAAATCAAAACCTTAACTCTGCTGCTGCTGTTTGGAGAATATTCACTAGAATGGCAAGGGTAAAAGTGCAGAGAATAAGGAGGAAGCTGCTGGTAAAACAGGAGATGATGGGGCTGTAGGCTAGTGGAGCTGAGGAGCAAGGGTTAGATTCTGAATGTATTTCAGAATAATTGTCAACATAATTTGCTGATGGCTTAGATGTGGGCTATCAGAGAAACTGAGAGATTGAGAATGATGCTAAATAATTCTGATCATCCAGAAAAATGTGGTTGCCATTTAATGATGTTGGGAAAGCTTTGGATGAAGCAAGGTTACAGATGGGCAAATTTGTGCTGATCAATAAGCCAAGTAGAGATTTTATTATAGATTAAGGAAAAGTAGAACTCATTTGTTAATACATTTGATTGCATGTAGAAATCCATAACTTAGAGAAAAGTTCGGTGCTAGAAATGGAAAGCTGTTACTTAGTGATGGCAGATATTTCAAATCCTTAAACAGGGTAAGGGCATCTGGGGAATAAATCCAGAGAAGTATAAAGAAGGACCAAACATTAGCACATCCTCATTTTATAATTTATGAATTCTAGTATGATTGAACAAAGAAGAATGAGGAGAAGTAACTAGTAAGACAGGAGAAGAAACAAGAGCATGATATTCCAGAAACTAATTCAGAAGAGATTTCAAAGGAGGGAGGGGCACGATCAATGCTGCCACATTCTGTTGTTAAGATGTGTGATATCAGGATAGAAGAGTAATCATGGAGGTGGTCCAGGAATGCTGCTGGGTTGTTGATTTTCATTAACAAAATCAAGAGGTCAGATGGTCAAAAAAGTGCATCTGCTCTTCCTTGTCCACTGAAAGACAGGAGAAGAAACAGATGGATGGAATTCTTGATATCCACCTAGTCTAAGGTAACTCCCAGGTATCTAGTGGAGATGGATGTCAAATACCAAGTGAAGGAGATTGTCTCTTGGCTTTGGGAATTTTGTTCTGCTTTGAGAAAGCACTAGCTCTTATCTAGATATGAACAAGGACAGGACACAATAAGAATATGTTTTGACAGAACCTTGGCAGAGACAAATCCTGCTAACTCAGCTTAATGGCTGGGAGTAGTACCAGCTTTCTCCCTGAGGTGGTCATTGGGCTAGAGTCCAAGCCTTGAGCTTGTAGCTATATAATGCAGAAAACTGGCAGCAAGAACCTCTGAAAAAAATAAGAATATCTAGTTGGGAAACCATAGATCCTCCTCTGTGGTGGGCTGAATCTCAATTTTGAGCATATTTAGGATTAAATATCCTATTCACTGGTCTTTATCCAGGTTTCATGGAATTTTTGAGATGGACCATTCTTTTTCTGAGTGACTAGTCTACTGGAGATCAATTGGTCTGGTTAACTCAAAGCGGTACCAATAGGATCAGGAGTGAAGGAGCTAGCAGGAAATAGAATTAAAGAACATAGATCACCTTTAGCAATGTAGATACAAAATTATGTAGAAAAAAGAAAGTTTGGTGAAAATATCCTGGATCTGGACAGTACCCACAGTTATTAAAATCTTAGATCTGTTATGGAATTTGAGCAAAAATTGAATCTCTTTGATTCTGTTTCTTCAGATTTTCTCT
>NW_003852635.1:947093-950838 GCF_000181295.1 Otolemur garnettii | reverse complement strand
TTTAAAAAGAGATGTTATAGTACAACATCATTGATAAATATAATGGTGAAAATTAGATGCAAGATCACATCATATAATCTCTACTTAAAATGTTGTGAAGCAAGAGGGCACTAGAGATTAAGAAGGAACTAATAGTTGTAAACCCTACTATGTGCCATGTCCTGTTAGATTAATTTGATTAAGTAATGAGTGTGGGACACACACATACTTATAATTAAACTGACCTACCTTTGTCATTGTGCAACTCTGTCTCTGTGATATTGAAAAAGAAAAAAAAAGGACTTCCTGATTAATTGCCCATTTAAAAATCCTAATTACTTCACCTATTTGTTTTTGCTCCTTCGTTTCCTCATGGATTCCCTCCTGCTCATAGACTCTTCAGGCTCTTAGAGTCATTTTTGAAGAGATTACATTGAATCATTTATTAAATTGTGTTTTTAAACTTTCAAAATATGCTCATTAGTGCTAAATTTATTTCACTTGGCAAAACCCATTGGCAGTAATATTAAAATAAAATAAACATTGAGTGTGAGCTATGGCAATTTGGAAATTCATAAAAATGTAATTTTCTTTCCTTTTGTTTCTCAGAGGCTGTATGTTAAATTCTTAAAGTGGATTGCTGCTAACACTCATGAAGCTGAGGTTGGGGCAGCAAGAGTGATGGAGGCATTAGTCCATTTTAATGGCGCAACAACTAGCATTGAGAATTAGAAAACCGAGTGGCAGTGCTATTAACCCAATCTCAGCTTATCCCTAGATATAGCTGAGAATAAGGGTCAGGAGAGAACACGTACAATTAACTTTTCATCCCGTAGAGTAGAAAGCAACACATTGGAAACAGAACCTGAAGCACAGAGGAGGCCCTGGGTGGTGAATGGCAGCATGTAGTTCCGATCTTAGAGGCACAGCGTGTGCACTCCCTCAAGAATCTATCATCTTCTTGAAGTGACTCAACTTTTAGGACATTTCCCTTGGGTTTGTGCAAAAAATTCTATTTTCCAGATGATAGGTTACCCAAAATGTTTCTTCTTAAGGATTCAAAAGAGAGATTTATAGAATGTATGCTTGCCTTCAGTAGGAAAATAAACACCCGGGAACAAGTGTTTCACTTATTAGGCTTAACAAACACACTTTCCTTCACTTTTGAGACAATATTATGTCATTTGATAAACATTTCGTAGAGAAATGTTAAGTGCAATGGTTATTTTTAACACTAGCAAGACATATATGTATATATAAATATATACATCTATACATATAAAACTATACATGTTTTATATATATATATATAATTTCTTCTGTAATAAACCCATCATTAGAAAATATTGAAAGATGGAAAAAATCCATTAACAATAGCAGGATGTGTCTTTATTCATTTTAATTGTGTATATGAAATACAAATATACCTTTATATATTTCTGTGCTCTAGGGAAAAAGACAATGAACTTTATTCTAATAATTAAAAAGAAATAGAAGCTATGTCTGGCCATTCCTAATTTTTACTTTGGCTTTATGATCTCAAATTCCATCCACCCTTATTTTACCCCGAGCACGACAGTAGTAGAAGGAAAGAATCTCTGATAGATAAAGATTAAAGGGATTTCCTTGACTGAAACACTTTTAAAATGAATGTTGGATGGAAGATTTATCATTGGTTTTTAAGCTTTGTTCTTTATAGTTTTAAGGTTTTTCTAAATAGTCTAGATTATATTTGCTATGGAAAATACAATTTTTTTAAAAACAAGTCATTTTAAAATTTATAATTATATATTTTATAAAACTAAAAACATAGTAAAGTGTTTATACTTTTTATAAATATCCTATATTTTTATGATCATGCAGTAAGAATAAATTACTTATTAGATACAATAGTTACTATTTATTTGTGAATGTTGCTTTTTGATAGAATTCTCTGCATATATTATATGTTTATCTGTATTCACCATAGCATGTGTAGGTGTAGGCAAATAGTAATTACTTATTTACAGTGTATAATTAAACTGTGTATATACATTATTAATTAATTCAATAAATATTAATGGAGAATTGTGAGACTACATCACCCTATGTACAGTAAGTTCCCACTATTCACCTAATAAGTACTCAATAAATATTAATATTATACTTGCAGAGGAACAGAAAAAAGAGAAATGAGTTGGAATGCGTGCACACCTAGAATGTTGGGCATACCATAGGCACTTTGGCAAATTTAGCTGTTGTGATCAGGGAAATAACTTCCCCCAAATCACAAAACTACTGAGTGTCAAAGGCATGGCTCAAATCCTTACATTCTTTTCTGCCAAACTCCACTTTCTATCATACCCTGACCCTGAGATGAATAAATTTCAAGAAAGTATTTACACAGTATTAAGGATCTCCCAGTGCTTTTAGGGGGATGAAAACTATCAATCTTTTCTTAGAAGTTATCAGCACTGTGAACAAGGGTCCTGGATATTTGTTTACGATGTGTAGTCACTTGCTAATGCCGTCCCTATTTTTCCCCCGTGGGCTTCCTTCAGTGTGAAGGAGTGTGCTCGACATCACACCTCCACAGGAAAAGACGTGTCCTTCTGATACGCTCTTTAGTAGTGACTTGACAGGCTGTGTTCTCTGGTCAGCAATCTGAATGATGGCTGGTACAAACCCCTACTATCTAGGCTAGACAGATAGAGGACCTGATGGTGCAAACTTTTCTATGGTTCTCCAATTGCTCTGAATCCTGAGATGAGGTCTCACAATCCATACACATGAAAGAATGTACAGCTGAAACTCACCTCCATCCAAAGGATTCAATGAGTTGTCAGGCTAAAAATTGTAGGATTTCTCTGGCCTCTTTTATGACATTACAGTAGGGAGGAATAAATTCTAACCACATCTAATTATTTCTCACGAGTTCTGTAGCAAAAATCTAATTTCTGTATTATTTAATATTACTTAAAATTAACATTACTTAAATTTCAATGTTCTGCCATGCTGGGGTACTCTGGCAATGCCTAGCGGTATCACGACACGCGGTGTTTCATGTTCACATTGGCTTCTTCTCCACTTAGAGCTACTTAGGACTGGGGCCATTTATTTTTAATACATTTATTTTTAAATTCTCACTATCAATGACACTGGAGTTCTGGGTTCGTGATCTGGATGATTCAAAGAATAAAATCCACAGACCACAGACCACTGGTAGGACAGGCTTTATTTATAGAAACAAAGAATACCAAACCGCCACAGCTCCTGGCAGAGAACCCGGGTTGGAGAACGAGCTCTCTTGCTCCCTCTGTCT
Organism: Otolemur garnettii; assembly: GCF_000181295.1. Taxonomy (NCBI): domain Eukaryota; kingdom Metazoa; phylum Chordata; class Mammalia; order Primates; family Galagidae; genus Otolemur; species Otolemur garnettii. The sequence goes on along the minus strand of NW_003852635.1, from coordinate 947,558 downwards.
GTCTCTCGGCTCTCTGTTCAGGGGTATATACAGTAGCAGGGGGTTATCTTGCCGGAACTCAGTGGTTAGATTTGGCGTGTGGGTCCTCTAAAGTGACATTCAGCCTTATATTTTGCAGCGGGGGCAGGAACTCTCAGGCCCTGGAAACGTACGGGAAATTGACTACACCTAGAAAAGGTGGAGTTACCCCTCAGCCAGAAGTGCACCGGGTAGAGACACCAAGGCGCACGTGTCTCCCCGCACAGTTGTCTGGCCCTTCCGGCTACTGGAGCCTACTGGGTCCCCTCTGCCTACCCTCCGGCCCGCTGGTTTCTGTTCTGGCAGCTCGCACCAACACTATCCGGGCTAAGGCGGCAGGTATCCTGTATCATCAACAATGCTTTGTGTAGTATATGACATTTATTTATTCAATGAGGGCATCACAAACTGTGCACAAACAGAGTTACAAAATCCACCCTGTCCAAG
>NW_003852635.1:938191-946844 GCF_000181295.1 Otolemur garnettii | reverse complement strand
AAAAAAAAAACAAAGCAGAATACAGAGTGGAGAAGTAAAGGCTTCAGAGAGATGTAGTTTCTGGGATGAGAGGCAGCCAACTGTTCTTCTCCACTCATGTTCCTTCTTAGCAGAGAGTTCACATTGCCAATAAAAAAGCTAAAATAAAATATGGTAAGATATTCAAAATAACTCCACTCTGAGCAACGGTTTTTGGAAAAAATAGCACTCAATTTTGTTTGACGAATATTTATTGAAACTTTTCCTGAGTTGGGTGCTGCACAGTGAGCAAAGTAGCAACGATGAGGACACGATCTTCTTGAATATTATGGCACTTGTGTTGTATTTATTTAGGAATCAAGGCATATAACATATGTGTGTCCCATGCCCTCCACAGCAATCCAGGATAAAGAGATGACTATATGAAAATGAGATTGGCAGAAACTATGCTAAAAGAATCCAATATCAGGCATTGTGGATAGATCTATGATTTATCTATAGCTGGTATATATCTAAGCTCAAACACTTAGAAAAAAAGAAACCATCTCAAAACAGAAGGACACAAAACACAACAGAGCAACCAATGGAGCAGAGCTAACGTGACCCAAACATTGACAGCCAAACTTGCCCTGCCACTTCTGGTCTAGGTGAAGAGGGGTGTAATCTGCACCCAATCCAAGGAACACTATTTATCTTATTTGCACATTATCTTCGATATAAAGGCTTAATAAATACACGGAGTTTATTCTGTGATACAGCCCAAGTCATTTTCAATTAATATAGTTAAATTAACACCTACACAGAAACAAGACGGGCATTACAAAATATTTATATCTCCAATAGGTTAACCTCAAAATTCTGGTGTCTAATTGGATTAGGTCACTAGGACTTTTCACAGATGGATAAAATGGTTGCCAACAGTAGTTGTGTATCAGAGTCATTTGAAGAATTTTTAAGTAGAGAAACAAACTAATGCCTGCATACCAGCCCTAAATGATCTCCCAAATCCTGATCATCAGCCTAGGATGTGCCCTCCTGTTGTTTCACGAGGCTCTCCAAGTGATCTGAATGCACATCTAAGTCTGAAAACGTATGAAACATGAATTTGCTAACAAGGCTTGGTCTATGCTTCTGTTACACGTTACCCTTTCAGATAGAAAACACAAATCTAAAGATTCAGCTCTAATTGCCTTTCTCTCTCTTCAAGGGAGAAATTTTATGTAACTACTGCTATTTACAAATACATCATATACCCCACTTCTTGAAGCAAGCATCTTTATATTTTTTTTAAGAAACACATTATTTGCCTTGCCTTTGAGTTACATTATGCCCCCAATTTTAAACACTAGTTTAATTTTAAACTATGTGGGGTACCTTTGCAATCAGGTCCACCCTAATTTGGATTCTAGCAATGGTATTATGTATATTTCACCATACTGTTTGTTCCTGAATTCTTTACAAATGTTTTCTAGTTTATCCAAGTCCTGACTGTGTTGCTATGAGAGGGCTTTTAAAAACACCCCAGTTCCCAATTTCCTACAAGGAATAGTAGCCTCCTATTTTTCTTCCCAGCCAGCTTGGATATTCTACACGCAGCGCACCAAGGAATAGAAGCAGGGATCAAGTGATGTGGGGTAGGGGGTATTAGTGGACTCGGTATTTGTCAACATTGCCATTAGTGATGATAATCCTAAATAAAAATATACTTATAGCAAAACTTCTGAGAAGCTAAAATCTCTGAGGTTTTATTGTACTTGACATTGTTCAGCAGTAGCAATTAAAGACGCTAGACTGACCGAAGTTCAATTAAACTTTAAAAGAAAGAAAAGTCTGGATGTTTAGCCAGTTCTGAAGCAGTTCTCTACCATGATGAATAAAATAGTGCATCACAGTCACTGCCAATGAACTTGATAAGAACAAAGCGTCAAAGTTTCCCACTAACTGTGAGTCGTCTATTCACTTTTGCCCTAAGTGTGATAGAATAAGCCAATTTGTGGTAAATGAGAAGATACCAAGAATAGATAAAGGGAAAAAAAAGGCCATAATTCTACCCAGTTAAAGATATAGTGTTAGACTACCTCCTAATTAGTCCATGACATTTTCTTAAAGGGAAGTGATGCATATGGTCATACAAATGTCCAATTGTACCATGTAACTTTGAAGTGCTTTTGGGGACAAGATACTCTTATTGTTAATGAAGCATCTAACACACCTTTTTACTCAGTAAAGGGCATAGGTTTTAGGTGTGACTTGTTTTTCCCCTGACCTCATTCCCTTCAAAACTCTCTTCCACAGTTACTTTTTCTTTCTTTCTTCCTCCATATCATTTTTTCTCTCTTTTTTCTTTTTTTTTTAAATTAAATCATAGCTGTGTACATTAATGTGGTACAGTGTGCTTGTTTTATATACTTTATATATTTCAAATTTGAAATATTTTCATCAAAGTGGTTAACATACCCTTCATAGCATTTTCTTAGTTATTGTGCTGACATTTATATTCTACATTTAGAAAAATTCACATATACCCTTGTAAGTTAAACCATAGATGTGGTCCCACCAATCACCCTTCCTCCACCTATCCTCCCCTCTCCCCTTCCCTGCCTCTCCCATTTCCCCATATTCTTGGGCTATCATTGGGTTATAGCTTTCATATGAAAGCTATAAATTAATTTCAAAGTAGGGCTGAGTACATTGGATACTTTTTCTTTCATTCAATACTCCGCTTTATATGGAATCAGAAAAAAATCTTGAATAGCCAAGACATTACTCAGAAATAAAAACAAAGCAGGAGGAATCGTGCTACCAGATCTCAGACTATACTATAAATCGATAGTGATCAAAACAGCATGGTACTGGCACAAAAGCAGAGAGGTAGATGTATGGAACAGGACAGAGAATTTTTTTCTCTGTTAAAATGTGTATTTTGATTAACACATAACTAATTGAAGTTGAAATGTTAAGGAATTTAACAGTTCAGTTAAATGACAAAGACATGATTAAACAGAAAATTTGCTTAGTTGATAATGTTAATTGACAATAAGTGGTAGCCTTCCAAAACTGACTTCATTAAGCCACATCTGGAATATTTGGGTAGTCCTTATCACCATGCTATAAAGAGACACTTTGAAAGTAACTAGATAATCTTCATACTAAATCATAAGCCACTTAAATTATGTAAAAATTTTGATTCTATTTAATCTAAAGAAATCAAACTCTAGATTATTAAAGAAAATATTGTGTGATACCTAAGAGAAAACCATGTCATCCTGGAATAAAAATGAGAGGACGGCCTCTTTAAGATGCCAAACACCACAACATCTATTTAATTCAAAGAGGGACTATATTCTTTTTTTTGAAACAGAGTCTCATGATGTCACCCTCAGTAGAGTGCTGTAGCATCACAGCTCATAGCTACCTCAAATTCTTGGGCTTAGGCAATTCTCTGGCCTCAGCCTTCCAAGTAGCTGGGACTACAGGCACCTGCCACAACACCGGGCTATTTTTTTGTTGCAGTTGTTTAGTTGGCCCAGTCTGGTTTCCAACCTGCTACCCTCAGTGCATGTGGCTGGCACTGTAACCACTGTGCTACTGGTGCCAAGCTGAGGGACTATATCCTGATAAAATTATAAATAAGTCTTTTTCCAGAGGGAAGAGTTAAATGGCTGGGGATGATTTTTCATATTAGCAAGTTAGCAATAGTAAAAATGAGTTATATAAAAATTAGTAGTTTTGCCACTTACCTCTTTCCCATATTGTACTTAAGGGAAGGTTTAATAATACAAGCATTGCATGTAACATTACAAACCATGAACTCAATAAATTAAATCTTATCATAGCTCTTCTTTATATCGAAAATGTCAAAATAATTTAGCATACCAAAGCCTATTTAAGAAGGCTACAGTTAAGTTCTGCCATTGAGCAGAATAATTGTCATTACACTGAAGACATAAACTAATAAAGTAACAATAGCCTCATTTACTGTGAACCTGCTGTGTATGTGGCACAGAGCTGGCCATTACATACAGTATATTATTTAATAACACTAATAATTCTGCAAGGAAATATTAGCATCCCTATTGTAAAAATAAAGGAGTCTAAATGACTTAACCCCAAACAACTAATAAGCAATACGCAGAGTTAGGATATGAACACAGGCCTCTTTTGTTCCTAAGTGACAACTTTGTCTGGGGCATCCTTTTAACTGGTTCGTGTTTCCATTATCTCACTTGCATGTTCGAATTACACTGCAATATTGCTTCCAGATACAAGATCATGAACCCTCAAGTAGAGGCAAATTTAATGAATTCTTTACTGTTGAAAGAGTCAGGTTTTTGCTTAGACAGTGTCTAAGCTCAGTAGGAAACCTGGATCATTCCATAGGAGAATTCCGAGCCCTAGCGTTTAAGTTTCTTTCTGGGGCTGAGGATTATAGTCTTTTATTGCAGGAGCTAAATGGCTGATTGACATTTTGGTTTCACATGTATTCCCTATCCACTCTACTACCAGGATAAAGTACAGACTCTTCTTTCTGCAAAAGTTCCATCAAACAAAGGATCAATTACACCTTCCCAAGGACACCTCAGTCTCTCTAGCATCTCTTAACTGAAGGAAGCTGACAGACAAGAGAAGAAGATAGATCAGCCTATCCCATTAGTTCCACACAGGTTTCTCAGAGTCCTGAAGTTGGACATTATAGACTTTAGCACCCACTGAGCAAGGATAGCTCATGGAGAAGTGAAGAAGTCTTTCTTGTTTTTTGATGTTGAAAGTAACGTAGGGCCTGTTTTTCCAATTCCTTTATACTGTAATGGTAGCAGGTAACATTACTGAAAGTATGCTATGTGCCAGGTACTGCTCTGTGTGAGATATATAAGTGTGAATCTTAATGACAGCCCTACGCGGGGCTGCTGTTACCATTTTATAGGTGAAGAAGTCAAAGCCCATAGAGGCTAAGTAATACAACCAGGTGACACAATACATAGGGAGTGTGTTGGTCTTCAGATTCAATTCATCTAGCTCCAGAGTTCCTGCTTTTGACCATTAGTCAGTCCTGCTCTGTCCTTTGCTGTCATGCGGGCAATGTTCCTCCAGCAGCCTGATAAAAGAGCACTTCCCTCCTTTATAGTTGTTATGCTGACAGTATTTAAAATTAAATGAAAATTATATTTAAAATTTCATTTGTGATAGAATGACCCACTAGTGTCTTTGTTTCCTGGTAACATTTACAGTTGTTAACAGGTGTTAACAAAATTGTCATGCTACTAATTAAGAATAATTAACTTAACTTTGATTGGGAGACCCATTTCTGACCTTGAAACAAAATTTTGACAGACAAAAATCTTCAAAGACTATAGATTCTGTATTTTTAATGAAGTAAAGTTCATTACGTGATCAGTGGGTACAAAAAATAAGATACTATGTGCAGAAACTATATTTCGTTTCTAAAATATCTCCTTTCTCTATGGTCTCAAGAACTAGATAGATAAAAATAAATACGGCATCTTTTTTTTTTTTAACTAAGAAAAAGATTATATAAACAATTGTACTATAAGTAAACTATAACTAATAAAATTATACATTAACTACCTCAGAGTTTTTATATCCATACAGTATAGTATAAAGTGGGGGACAAATATTTTCAAATAATGAAGCAGATTGGGGTTCTTCTTGTGTTTTAATTCACCAGTTATTTGATATAAGGGAATTTTCCTGAATTTCTACACCTCTATTTTGCTTGCCTTTAAAAGGGAATGAACATATTTATCATATGAATTAATTAGAAGTATTACATGAGAAAATATAAACCACTTAATTATCATTTAGTAGTTGTTTCTAAAGCCTACGGTGGTTTTACTTTTCTGTCTAAATATATTATCGTCATTATAATAATTATTAGTATTTGGTTAGTTAATTAATCCCAAATAATGTTTTTCTTTCTAAATAGTCTAAAACTAAAAAAAAAAGTTACTTTATGTCATCTATGTTCCTCTGCACTTAAGCATTCTCTCATATATAAATATACCCTATGTATTTTAATGCAAATGAGTGATGAGGAAAAAAGAGATATACTTAACTCCTAAATCCATCACAATAGGTATAACAGGGATCAGGAGCCATTGAGACTAGGAGATAGATTATTCATCTGTTAATCCACAAAAAGCTTATTATTAAGTTGGAGAAAGTATTCATGAAGAATTAATAAACATGATAGTACACAATGAATTTTAATTGCATGGGAAATTTAAGACAATGGCTACATATAATAATGTGCAAATTATATTTTAGTCCTATTATATTTACATAAGATAAAGATTAGTGAAAGATTTGGGTTGTCCAGAGAACTTCTAAGGGATACTTAACATGGAAATGTTGTTCAGTATATCTTAAAGTGTCAAGAGACATGGCTGTGCCGTGGGGTCTTTCTGATGGCTTCATTGGTGTTAAATTAATCATGGTTATCACAATGAATGCGTTAACTCAGTCATTCTTTTTTGAAAAGGGTAGTGATGGTGTTAGAAGGATCATTGTCATTATAATAATTAAAAACAGCAAGAAATATATACCACTCTATATCATTAAAAAAGGATGAAAGTATTTGATTTTTTAAAAAAATAATTGGTTTCTTAATTTGATCAGGTCCCAGTATTGGTTTTTAAAAGCAAGTCAAGGACTAGATAGGATGTTGGGGGCAATCACTAGCCTCATTGCTCTCAGATTTGTTTCCCTTGCTGTGTTCCCTTGACCAAGGGCTTCCTATTTGTTTTCTCTGATGTAAACACCACTGGAGATTGAAGATAGGAGGCCAGGAGAAGGCAGAGTAGTTCTCTCTCTATTCCCCTGCTTTGGGACTGACGAGAGCAGGGCACACTTATCATTCATGATCTGAGTACCTACTGGGTGTTCTCTTCTCTATCTTTTCCACATCTCCCTTGGTGGTCTGAGCACTAGTTTCTAGTAGCAATGTTTTTCTTTGTCTGTTCATCCCTAGGGCAGAGGGCACTTTCTATAGTTGTTTCTTGTATTGCCCCACCATTCATGGTGTAGTGCTTTTTCAATTATTTTATGGAATTGTTCTAAGGAATTACCTCAGTTCTTTTTCCAGAACGGACTTTGAATACCACAAGGGTACAGAGAATTTTTTTGCGAGGCAGTCATTAGGGTAGGTTGACTACATTTTCACATCCATTGCACCTTCCAGGTAATGAGCTGTCACATCCCTTGCCATTGCTGAGCAGAGCTTCCCGTACTTATAACAGAGACAGTGGCCTCTAGCCTCTCTCTGGGCTCCGCATGTGTTCCTCTGTAACTGGAGAACTTGCTTGTTAGAAAAAGATGCTTATTTCATTTAGGAAAATGATCGGTTAATGTCCTTAGGTAGGACCTCTAAATAAGTTCTCAATGTCTTCTATAAATTTCAAAGACATTGCCAAACACTGAAAATGCAGGTCAAGGGGTGGGAGGAATATGGACTATAAGAGTAGCAGTCAAACTGAACTTGATTAGAGTTTTATTTATAACTTTGGATCAGCTGTATGATTTAGAGTTGTAGAGAAAAAGAACAGTAAAGATTTCAGGGAAAGAAGGAGACTCAATTAAATAAACACCCCAAATTGTTCATGGATATGATATAGGGAGTAAAAAGTCAAAAAACAATGATGTATGCTTTTATTTTACGATTTTGAATAATTTAAATTTTATTTTTTTTAATTTGAGATTAATATATGTGTACAAAGGATTAGGTTACATTGTTTAGATTTGTTAGGTAAGGTCCAGGTTGTGGTTGAACCCTTCACCTAGGAAGTGTGCTAAAATACCCCTACCCTGTACTCATTAGGTGGGAGTTTACCAACCCCTTTTCCCACACTTGGATTTGACTGTGGTTGTTTACTTGTGTGGGTGTTTAGCTGTTCATCTACTTGTTGCATATTAGGATTGAGCACATGGGATATTTGTTTTCTGTTCTTGTGATGCTTAGAAGGATGTTCTCCAAATTCATCCAGGTAACTTCAAAAGATGCGAAGTCTTCATCTTTCTTTATGGGTGAACAGTATTCCATGGTATACATATACTACAGTTTATTTATCCATTTGTTAATTGATGAAGACTTGGGTTTTTTTCTACCTCTTGGCGATTGAGAATTGAACCTACAATAAACATTCTACTGTAAATGTCCTTCTGCTAAAATGAATTTTTTTTTCTTCTGGGAATGAGATGCAGGATCAAATGGAAGGTCGTCTTTTAGCTCACTGAGGAGTCTCCATACTTCTCCAAAAGGAATATATTAGTTTGCAATTCCACCAACAGTGTTTGTGTTCCCTTTTCTTCATACCCACACCAGCACCTGCAGCTTTAGGAATTTGTGGTGTGTGGTATTTGACTGGGGTTAGGTGATATCTCAAGGCGGCTTTGATTTGCATTTCTCTGATGACCAAGGGCAATGAACATTTTTTTATGTGTTCGTTAGCCATTCATCTGTCTTCTTGGGGGGAAGGTTCTGTTCATGTTTCTTGCCCAGTGACAAATGGAATTGTTCGTTCTTTTCTTTTTTATTAGTTTGAGTTCTCTTTAGAGTCTGGTTATCAGGCCTATGTCAGATTTGTAACATGTAAATATCTTCTCCCATTCTGAAGCTTGTCTGTTTGCTTTAGTTGCTGTACCCTTAGCTGTGCAGAGT
>NW_003852635.1:930847-937975 GCF_000181295.1 Otolemur garnettii | reverse complement strand
GGAGGCCAGAGGTGATAAGGGTAAGCTAAAGCTATTTTGCTCTTGATTCCTCCTTCAAATGCCTAGTCAGTCCCTTGCCATGTCAGAAATTATCAGCAACAACATTAGCAATTCTTTCTGTAAATAAAATGTAGTAGACTTTGGTCAAATAGATCTTGTCATTTTTTTAGTGCATTTATAGTTTTTAATATTCTAATAAAAGATGAAATTCTTAGGCAGCTGAGAACAGAAATTTCTGAACCACGGATTCAAAAAGCTACTTTCTGAAAACAATAAAAATTGCAAAACATGAGATTTAATAGGGATTTACTACTGTGGTCCTGCTGAGTTACTATTATTCAAAACACACAAAAGCTGTTTTCACTTTGTTCACAGTTTCTTCTAATGGCTTTTCCCAGATAAAAGTATTTTCAGTGTGTGATTATTGAGGTCAGAGCAATGCTTCAGTGTAATTGTTTTTTGTTGCCTTTTAGAAAGTGGCATAAGAAAATTATGGCTCATTAGAACGCTTGCTTTTTTATGTTTTTATTTTTTTTCTAAATGAATCATATGTAAGTAAATTGTCAGACTGACGACCTGTTTGGGTGTCCTAACTGATGCATTTTGTTTACATTGCATCATTGTTAATATCTAGCTCTAAAACATCCCCTGTGATCTAAGGACATTGACCTAACCATTGCTAGAGGAGTAAGAAGTATTGCAATATTTGTGCTCTTGCAGTTTGACTGGTATTAAATTGATTAGTTTTGTTTTTCCATACAAAAATCAGTAAAACACATTACTTTCCTCTAAGTGCCAACTAGGTAGTAACACTGTGGTTGATAAAGCACATTAAAATCACCTTTGGAACTTTTCCCAAATACAGATGCCCAGTTCCTACTTCCCAGGAATACTGATTTAGTGTTTAGGCTTGGATTCCAGGCATCAGTGTTTTTTTGGTTTTTTTTTTGTTTGTTTTTTCAGTTTTTGGCCAGGGCTGGGTTTGAACCCACCACCTCTGGCATATGGGGTTGGCGCCTTACTCCTCTGAGCCACAGGCTCCGCCCCAGTGTGTTTTTATGTATATCTTTTTTTGGAAATTCTGCTGAAGAGAATATAAAACAAAATAATACAAAAAGTATGGCAAGATTCCTCTCTTGGTATGAGTGTATAATCCTGGTAACTATTCAAAGTCTTAAGTATTTAAGTCCTCCAGGAAGTCGGAAGGGAGGGATCCATGTCAGGAGGGAAAGCTGGTGATTGAGCAGGTTGGGTACTTTAGACTCCAAAAGGTGGGAAGAAGGCTGAGAAGAGCCTAGATATGGGCAAAATTTTACCTGGAAAAATTGAATATTGGTAATTCAGTACTGATCACAGATCATCGACATCTCTAAAATATGTCAGTATTTTTTATAATTGTGTTTTATCTACCTGTGGAGTACAAATAGCCAACTGGGTTATTTCATCACAAAATATAATTATTTTCATGTATGAGTATAATTTAAATGTAATGAGTTTTCCAGCTTTCATCAACACTTCCAGGCCCTTGATCTCAGCATTTTCACAGCTTAATTTTCTAGCATAAACCCCCTCTGGTCTACCACTTCCCACTCTGGCAATCCCAAGCAGTATCCTCCCCAACTCCCTTTCCCTCCATGGAAGACCTATCATCTCACTTGCTGATATAATTGTGGCCATTCCAACTTCCCCAATAGCTGACCAACATTTCCATCTATAACCTTTCCTTCTTTCCTCAGTGAAGTAGCATTCTTCTTAAAATCTTCTCATGTGCTCTGGGCCTCCATTCCTGCCTGTTCTCACGTAATTCTGTTTATGTTTTAAGTCTTGCTGAAGCTCCACCTGATGAGAGGAGGCTTCTTGTGATTTACATTCCACCACCTCATGTGTGGGAGCAAGGGTGGAGGAAGGGACCAAAATCCCTCACAGCACCTAGTTCCCTTATGTAACATGTCTGTGTTGATTTGATTGTTTTTCTTCCTCAGTATGTTCTGTACTTTCTAAAGAAATGGAGTCACCTCGCCTTAGTCAACTTTCAATCACCACTACCTAGCATGGAACAGAGTACACAAAAACACTTCCATCCTGACAGAAAAGAAAACAGAATATCATTTACTTTTAAATAAGTGGTGGAATATACAATACATAGTTTATTTATGAGCTGAAAATATTAAGGGCAGCCTAGAGTTCTGCTAAGATCTCCACATTATCCAGAGTTGTCAGTGATTGCTACAGCATTTAAAGGTGATAGCATAATGAGATATCAAGGAGACCTACTTGTGAATCTTTGTAAGAATTTATAATGAATGGCCAAATGCTGTGAGCTCAACTCTGCAGTGGACAGAAAGTCACAGGCGGGTTGAGAGTCACCATCAATTATATCTTCCCTGTGATGACACACTACATGGAGGACAGAAGGTAACATCTAAGTGTGTCCCATAGCATCTGGGGAAAAAACAAAATGAAATCAGAAAACATATCTTTGTAATGCTTCATCTGAATTTAAATTGGTTGCAAAGAAAAACTGGTAAGTCACATTTTGCACTGAATATTTCAGGCTCTGAAGAGACATCTTGGGAAATTATCCATGAATATAACCTTGCCACCTCCGTGAGATGATTTGAGTGGTGGTGCTACATAAGCTGCAGTTATTGTAGGGGACTTTTCTATAGTTTGGTAATTTTTGGTCCCAGTTTAAATTAGCTGTCTGATGTGGAATGTGACCCATGCTGCCTTAATTAAGGCTGTTTTTACTGATCTGTCAACAAAATCATTTTGGGTGTGTTAGAGAATAGAGAACAATTAGATTGAAATGTTTAACTGGAAGGATTATGAAATCATTATGTAATACTCAAAGAGAGGCAAAATCTCCCGCAACATCATTATTAACGATGCTTGAAGTTTATGTATAATGTGTTCATTTAGCGGTCATAACAGAATGGGTACATTCTCATCACAATAGCCATGATCATTTTTTATGACCTAAATCTGCTGGAAAAGCACCAGGGGTTTCCACTAGAATCACAATAGAATCAGATTTTCACTGTGCTCAGAACCTCTAAAGGATCTGAACTCTCCTTCTCCTCTGATCTCTCCTACCTCCATTCTCCTTCTTCTTCACCCCCAGCTGTGCTCTCCTGGTTCTGTGCACAGACCACACACCCTGCCTTCTCAGAGCCTTGGCCTCTCTTGTTACTTTTGCCTGGAATGGCATTGATCTCCCAGATTTTTACAGTGCTATCACTTCTCCTTGTTCACATCTCAAATATGTCATGTTCCTCAGGCCATCCACAACCATCTCATCAAAACAGCCCCGTTGCCTTCCAGGCTTCTGCATTCCATTTTCTCCTATTGCTTCTTCTGTGGCCCTTTTCCATATGTGACATTACCATATGTTCTTGGTTTCTTGTTTCTCTGTTTTTTCTGTTCCTCTCTGGAATATTATAATCTCCAAGAAGACAAAATCAGATATTTATCATGTTCACTATGGCTTCTTCCATATCTAGGATGAGAGGTACTCAGATAGACTGTCTAAAGGAACAAGTGAGTGCTGCATCTTGCTTTACTCCAGGACTGAAAAATGTGTATAGTTTTCCAATGGGTAAAAAAATCATCTTTTGATATCCCAATATAAGGAGTTAAAAACTCTCAAATTCACTCTAGAATCATAAGATGCCAACAGATTTGTACTTTAACTTCATAATTACTTCTTGATAGATCATAGCTGAAATTATATACCAGTTCCAGATGCTGTTGCTTTTCTATCTGACGAGTTTGCTTATGGAACTCTTACCAATTTGAGGATGGTATCTTTAAGTATACTGTGATAATTAACAGATTAACTTATTATGTAAGTACTTATTGAGCAACTCCTATTTGCTTGGTTTGGGGGGATAAACTGAAGTGGCCTTAACATTCATAGAGGTTACAATTTACCAAGACAGAGACCAGAAAATCAATGAGCTTGTTACAATGAATCACAAAAGTGCTATGATATGGAAGTGGCAGAATGTTATGGCAGACAAGAGCTAGAACACCTGACTCAATGCAATATGTTAGGAAAGACTTCCCAGAGGAAATGGGTTTGAACTTGAGACTAATGGGATAAAGTAGAATTACTCAGAATTAATTAGCACACCCAGCTAGTCAGGACCATGTGTTTCTGTTTCCTGCTGCCCCCACTGGTGTCTGGATTAGACTTAGTTTGCTAGGGAGATGCCCTCTTTTATTTGTAGTGTCAGTCACATGTCAATATAGACAAAGGGTGACCTATGCTGGAAGGCTTAGTGCCCAGGTCTCTGGGCCTGATATTGACCTTGTAAATTCTGGGTTATTTCAGATAATGGCAAGAGACACTAAATAATGAAACTTCGATTCAAGTCTGGGGTTGCTATAGTGACTTCCTCTGTAACCACAAAGTGGGCAAATGCATTCTACCTCAGGTTGCTAGACTGAAATCAGCCTTGAGTGTTATGTCTCTTACAGAAATCATGGGGAAATAACATTTTGCTTCAACTTGACCTTTTAATAGAATCTTATAAGTATGAAGTCCCTGGAAAGAGGAGAGTTTCCATTTACTAGCTATACCAAAAGAATGTATCTCCTCTGAACGAAATTTCTGTACTTGACTCTTTCCTCTATACATTCCCCACAACTTTTAAAAGGCCTTGTCATTAAAATAAAGTCATAAGTTGTGTTTGATGCACTATCCTAGAAGCACACAGTTATTATACCTGTCTGGTCTGACTTATCATGAGTCTCTGCATCTCTTCTGAGCCTCACAGAGGAGTGGGTTCCTGCAGTCCTATCTGTACAGTAGGCCCCATGGCGAGGCTGCAACCCTACTCTTAATCTAAGGCAATTAGTGGTGCACAAGCTCAGCTACTGGAATTCAGTTTCGAATGATATGTGTGCTCTTTCAATAATGACAGTGTGACCCAGTTCTTAAAATCATTTTCTTGCATTGTTTACCATTCCCTGTTTCCAGCAGTCAAGAGTTGTAAAATGTAGCATTTGCCCATCATTCCAGTTGAAGAATTTGTTCATTCCTCTCTGATGATGGAGGCTTGCTTTTGTTTCATCAACTTGTCTTTGGGAACCTCACAGACAATAGAGTAAACAAATCAACACTGAAAGACCTCACTTTTTTTTGCCAGACTGGAAATCATGTTGCTACTTGAATGCATATTGCAAAATTCTCAAACTCAGATAATTATCGAGACCAGTTAGGTGACCCAACTGTGTGAGGTCAGCCAGGTAGGGAATATGGTGATGTAATGGCATTTCCAAAGGGCCGCAGCTCTTCCATCAGAGCTCATTCTGACTATGTTTGAACCTGATCCTTGCATCCCCATAAATTATTCTTTTCCTAAGATGGTAACAGTTTGCTTGCTTTTTGCATGAAATTTCTAATTTTTAAGATACAGCTGTTCCAAAAATTACTAAAACAAGAAAATTAAAAAAATGACAAGCATTCTGGAACTGGCCTAAGATTTTCAGGTTACACTAAAAGTGGATATAACTCCAGTAATACTTACCTGGGATACCACGGTCAGATACAAAATACTCCCTTGTGTTAACATCACTCTGGTATGTGGCCCTACACTCAGGTCTTCTCAGCTAGAGAAAATAATTACACAAATACTTATGAACAATGGTAGTCTAGGTTGGTTGATCCCTTTCAGAGAGATAACTGAAAGTTGAGAACATTTATGGATGTATATGCTAGAGAATTAGTACTATAGTGATGGTATTATTGTTACTACTACTTCTACTAATAGTAATTGGTAGTAATATCATGTATCAGTTTTCAGACTTGGCAATGTCAGGGCCCAAATTTCTGGACTGATGTGTCTGGGTGTTTTCCTACTTCAGCTAATCCAATTAAGTTCTTCATTTCACTTTCCATGTTAAGAAAGTATCATCATGAGCAGAACCAGTGATTCTAAAGCAAACCTGAGGGATATGAAACATCCAGGATCCCTAAGAGATAATTGATAAGTTTATTTACACAAGTCCCTCATAAATATATGGGGCCACTTCTATTTCTAGCACCCATGTGCTGTTCCTGATAACATTTCCGGTACACTCTCACCTGACAGCAGCTGTCATTATAAAAGTGGCCAACGCAGTTCAGAGAGCGTCCGCACAGCAGGGAGGACTGAAACTTTTATCAACCTTCAAGAAAGCCGAGACTCATTACTACTTCTTGTCAGCTTGTACGTGAGCTCATCTTTTAGTTGCAAAAAGTTGGCAGATTAGAAGATTATATATGACAGATCTGAAATAGCATCGATGACACCCTTCCCCAGTAGTGTCTGAAAAGAAGTATAATGAAAAATCAGATTTAGAAATTTGATAAGTACTTTATAAATTGAAGGAGGTTGGGTTCATAGCCAACTATTTATAATCTATTCCATTTTTCTGCAGTAAAAGACCTAGAAAGCTATGATTTTTGAATATTGCAAAGGTGTCTATCAGAAACGCTATGAAATGGTACTCCTTGGCACACAATGGATTTTGCTTTTATGCCTTATTCCGTTTATTCCTCCAGAGATGTTGGAAGAATGCTAACCTTTTCTTTTGAGTTCAGTTCTTTCTACTCCAAAAATTGCCTCTTTATTCGCATTCTGTTCCTGGAGTTGGGTTATACTACTACTAGCACTACACACACACACACACACACACACACTGATAATATGTAATGGACCTCTCTGTCACAGAAGAAAAATGTTCTTTAGCAACACTATTGTTTTTAAGTGATAATTATTTCTTGTTCCAAAAATTCAGTGAATTTGTTATATATGAAGCACATATAGGGCTTTACAATTTCCAGAGATCAACATCACACAACCAAGAAAGCACATGGGTTTAAACTAATTCTAGGCAAAAGAAAGAAAATTTAACAGTTTGCCTTTCTTGGGTGCTCCTATGATAGATGACTCCTATTTTAGTTTCTGAAACTCTAAAATATACTTTGTAGACTCCTTTTATTATTTATGCAGTTAACCTCTAAAACTCCCTGTGTCAACCACTATACTAGAGTCTTCACTGAAAGGATTTTATTTCTCTTTTTTCATTTACTATTTGCTGTTCCTACTTTGACAATTTTCTCTTTTCTTTTTTTTTTTT
>NW_003852635.1:924580-930827 GCF_000181295.1 Otolemur garnettii | reverse complement strand
ATGTGTGTGTGTAACTCATTAATTCTAAGCCATGACAGTATAAAGGATAGTCATTCTGAAATCTCTGTTTTGATGAAAGGCAAACGTGTCATGTATTTACACTGTCATGCGCTCACTTACACTTGCCGGGCAGACTTTGAAGGGACTCTGCCTCAGGTTTCCTGTCACATGGACACCCGTGACTTTGGCCAGTGGGTGGGCATTGGAAGACAGTTGGAGCAAGTAGAGTTCAAATTCCCAAACTCATATTTTATAAGTGATATGTTATCAGTGACTTAGGATTCTATCCAGCTCTCCTTTACTGGGTTTAATGAGGTAAAGGAGAATAGTCATCGCATTAAATTATGTCAGTTTTTCTGGGAACAGGTGACAGAACAAATCATTTCAACTCCCTCATTCTACATTCTAAGAATCCACTGAGGACTATAACTGCTGACCTTTGTAGCAGTGAGCTGTAGCTTGAGAGAGAGAAAAAAAAAGACAGAGTGAAGATTATATTTCACTGAACATTTTTACCCTAGCCAAAATGATTCTCACCAGCACCCACCCTTATAAAATATTCTTCTGAGAACATGAATGCATCCATTTAAAAGAATTCTTCAGTCTGGATATTCCTATTTTTCACAAATATTTTGGAAAGTTAATTGCTTTGTTCTGAACTGAAGAAGAGTTTGTATTTGACATATATGTGTGCATATATGCATAATAATTATGCACCTACATACATATTCATGCATACATGTATTTAATTGTTTTGTCAGCCATTGTCTATATCAGGCCACATAGAGATTAAACTTTTGATTTAAAAGTTACATCATCAAGCCAGCTAAAATTTTATACATGTAACAAAATTGCATGTGCACCCCATAAATTTGTACAAATTAAAAAAAGAGAAAGTTAAAATTTTATTATATATTTTTTATTTGTTCTAGGGCATTTATAATATATTCATTGCTTTAAATTTGATGCTCCCCTAGCTCCTAAAACATCATATAGGAAAAGCTTTAATTCTTTTAAGAGAAATATAAGAGTCTATCATTATACTAAAAGTTTTGAAAACTTTGCATAACTTAGTTCAATCTAGCATTCTCCATACAAAAAATTCTATGTTTAGCTCCTTCTTAGAGATATTAGTTGGGAAAAAGCTTAACAAAAGTTTTAAACTTTTCAAGGCATTATATGATATATTTCTGAGGGGGTGCTTCAAAGACTTTGATTTTTAACTTCTTGGGCATATATGACACTTTCACTTACCTTGGGCATTGCATTCTTGAAACTGATTTATGTTTCCTAGTAATTAATTATAATTAGTAAACCTTCCTTATTAAACACTATGCTATAATTGTTCCTTGTCTTTGAAGTTTAATAACATGACAATATAGGATGTGACAAGTAAAATTTGTGTCACTTTGCCAGGGTCCGGCCCCAGGGGCAGGTCCCTTAAGATCCATGGATATAGTAGTCATAGGCTGAGGAAAAATAAAGTTAAAAGTGGAGAGAGATTAAAAGGCAGGATACGCAGAATAGAGTTTTCAAAGGTGGGACACAGGAAACCACCATTAGATTGTGGAACTTTAGCAAGTGGTCCTGAGTTCCACTCACTTGTTCCACTCAGCTTTTATTGAAGGCTATTTTCTCATTTAGTCTAGAGGGCAAGCTAAGGAAGGGAATGAAAACATCAGCAGTTTCTCTGAGTAAGCATGTTAGTTCTTATTCTATCATTAACTTTAAGGGTTTGGGGAGCCTCGAGAAATACAAAACCTGAGCCTTGTGTGGGGGCAGCCTCCTGTCTGTGGTCACACACACAGATCCCTTGGGGGAGGTTAGACCCCGCTAGCTTCTGTGTGGAGCAGATGCAGTGGAGTCAGTTCTCCTCTGAAGAATTGGTGGAAAAGAGGAATTTTCCCTTTATCTCCACCTGCAGGCATTTCCCTCTGTGGTTAGGGTACAAGCACTCCTGCCCATATCTCAGGGGGTGAGATGGTCCCTTGATCTCTGCCCTGCCCATAATACAAATCCCCACAGTGGGTATTTGACTGCTGAATGGGTAGGGGTTGCTGGGTTACTGTTCCTTCCCAGGCCTTGCATGCAACTTCTGCTACAGTCATTGTTCTTCAGAGTGCTTATAGATCTGTAAGCTGTATCCCTTATCAGCCAGTCTTCCAGTAAAAGCAGAAACTGCTCAGACAAGTATTTTAACTGTTAGTTTAAAAGTAAGTTAGCTACACTGTTTTTATTCCACCTTGCTTAGCTTATTTCTCATTTTTCCCCTTTTCTGGGGGTGTTTCCCTTGCTAAGCATGGGGTCTTTGGTCTGCATTCTCCCTGTAAGCTATATCTAAAAAGATAAACAAAATAGGGAAAATGACTAATCCAAAATTAGGAACCCTTAGTGAAGGTAGATCCAATAAAATTAGGCATCAGAATATAGCTGTTAAGATCACAGATTCTGGAGCCAACATATTAATATTTTGAGTCAAGTCCATGTTCTATCAATTGTCAGTCATTCGACATAGGACAAATTGCTAATCCATTGGCCTTTTAATTTCAGCATATTTAAAATAAGCATAATAATAGTACCTTTCTAAGAGGGCAGTTATTTGGCCCAAGTGATTTAAAATGTGTAAAACTTTATTACCTGATACGAAGCAAGAGTTGAATAAATTTTCATTATTATTGCTTATAAGATTCAAGTCTCAGATTTCTAGTTAAATAACTTCAGAGAACAATTTATTTAAAATCCCTTTAGGGACTATGTATAATATTTCATGAGTTATCATTTAATAACTACTATCAGAAGAACACCGGCAGGTTTTTGGTCAACTCTCCGAAGGGACAAAGCGGGTATACAGATATAGAAAACAGGAATTCAAAAGCTGGAGGAGTCAGTCATATTGTAGTAGGTTCCAAAGATACAAGAGCTAATAGGTCAGCTGGATTCCCTGACAATGCCACATTTACAGTCTGAGGAATGGGGTGGTCACATGTAGTAAGAAACGTAATGTATGCAGGAAACGTGATAAACAGTGAGCAGTGGGAGTCAAGATATTCAGAGGAATATTGCTCTGGGTCTAAATTTGACTGAGTAGGCAAGGACGACTAGATTAGTAGAAGGCTTTGAGAGGAGGCAAATTTGTCCTGATGTCAAATAGTGAAGTCTATTCTAGCAGTTTAGGAAATAGCAGTAATTGAAAGTAAGTAACTAGGCTGTGCTGGTAGCTCACTCCTGTAATCCTAGCCCTGTGGGAAGCTAAGATGGAAGGATCCTTTCAGCCCAGGAGTTTGAGACCAGCCTGAGCAAGAGTGAGACTCCATTTCTACTAAAAATAGAAAAAAAAAAATAGAAAAATTAGTTGGGTGTCGTGGCAGGTGCCTATAGTCCTGGCTATTCAGGAAGTTGGGGTTGCTCTGAGTTAGGACGTTGCAAAGGCATTCAACCTCAGGGCAACAGAGGTGACTCTGTCTTAAAAAACGAGGTGGACATAAACTTTGTGTGAAATTTAAAATATAGCAAATTGTATAAGAGCTTTATGTCCACCCTGTATGATTCTTAGGAAAAACCTTTTTTTATAAATTCTGTACCAGATATATCCAGTTTTTTTTATGCTTTCTGAACTGTTAAATCCTCTCCTTCAAATAATAATTTTTTAGCTTAGATTGGTTAAATCATAACTTAACAAACTTTCTGATGAAGAGTTGAAATCACTCAACCACCTTGATCATGTACATTTTAGAGTCAACAGCATTGCCTCAGGTGAGTTGTTACAGCTGTTTCCCAAGGTCCAGATCATCTCCCTTTGACTCCAGGGAGAAAGGATGAGAGTTCTGCTCCTACTGTGGTGATGTGGGGCTCTGTCCAGGGCAGTGAGAGGTGAAAGGAACAGCATAACATAATGGCATGTGTCACACCCCAGTCACAGGATTAGATCCTTTGTGTAGGATTCTTGAGCGACTCCCTTCCACCAAGCAGTGAACAGGAGGCTGTCATGATGAAGCTTTGGTCGCCTTAGATCTTAGAGAACACAGTGGGCAAAGCAACCCTCAGTGCACAAGTTGCAGGAGGAAAAACAGAAGTTTATTATTTAAATTAGTGAAGCTTTGAGAGTTTTGCTGTACCACAACATGACCTAGCCTCGTCTAACTGACTACCTTGTACCAATATTTATCAATAGAAAATCTTGTATGTATGTATGATGTGTTTATTTCTTTTTTCTCTTAAGAGTGGAAAGAGAAATTTAAATGAAAATCAAATTCAAACAGTATTTCCCATGGTTGATATGCATGCAAAGAGTAAGTACTGGAATCTTCTCTATGCTTTTACAAGGCATCAAGTTTTCAGTAAGTGGAAAAAAATTAATCTTGCATCATTGTGTCCTTCCCTATCATAATAATATATTAGGTGAATGAGTAAGGAGAATGGAGTCTGGCATGAGAGACCTTCACTATACAGATGGCGTCACTGAAAGTCAACTAAAATGAGTTAATTTCCCATAATCTCGTTGAAAGATAGTTGCAAAATCATAAAAATATGCTTCACTGAGCCACAGGCCGGTGTGCTGACTCCCAACTCATTTACACTTTTAGTACGTGAATAATGAGATAGAGATTTACAGAACTGTATTTTAGGAGAATCATAGATTGACCTCAATTATGTCAAATAATAACTTGTATTAGTTATATTAATGTGTTCAAATATAAATTGGTAAGAAGTTTCATTAACTCTAATAATCTCTAAAATCAGCCGTCTGAAATAATAGTAATAGATGCTATTCCTCCTTTCAAATAGTACACATATGGATGAGCTAAGGACAATTTTGCTATTCGATTTTTACTTTGTGGTATGTGTTGTCTATGAGGTTTATTTCACAACAAACTAAGTCCACTAACACTGTCCATTTACTAACAGTAGTTTGGATTCACCTTCCTGTTGTATTGCATGTCCTCAGTATCCTCAGCAGTAATTTCCCAGGAGTCACTTATTTTGGATGCCTTAATTTAGTCTCAATGACTTTAATTAAATTAATTTATTTATTCCCTTTATGGGAGTTCCCATAACGTTAGGAAAAAGGTAAAAAAAAGTCTACTATTTCTACTGTTTAACACATAGGTCCATGTGTACGATATCTTAATATAAAATAGATCAGTCTGTTAAGATCAAGAGAGAAAAATATGCCCAATTTGCTAACAGATTTTGTAACTGAACTCATGGAGTATATGGGAGAAGACCAAGAAAATTATAGGATAAAAAAAAAAATTCTGATATGCACTGAAAACCTGTATTAAAAGAAAAAATCCTACCATCTCAACCATTTATTTTTTAAGAATGATTTCTTTTCTATATTTTCATTGTTCTTTGTAATAAGTATTCATATATATGTACTTTCAGATTTAATTTTCTAGCTCTTAAGTTCAACTTAACTATTTAGTGGTAATTTTTCTCCTATTTACTTCGATGACCTATTTTGATGCCCTTTAGTAGCCTTTTCCAAGATTTCCATTTAATTCTAATCAAATGTATCACCTTATTAAAAATATAATCCTCTTTACTACCAACAACATACATAAATGACATTAGCTAAACAAATAGCCATCAATTTCTAATATGTTAATAAGTGCTACATGCCTTTTCAAGGCAATATATGATTTAGGTTTTAGTAGGGGTAAATTGGGGCGCTATGATGAGAAGGACTGAATTCTTCTTGTCTGGGAAGGTTAATGGTGTTTTTACACATATTTTTCTTTCTACATTAATTCAGTCTTCTAGATTCATCTTAAGTGGTAGCTCCTCTATAAAGCTGTTTCCTATTCATATAGGGATCTTGCATCCTTGTTTGAACCCCATAATTAACAGCACATTCTATTCTTTCTTAATGGAATTTCTACATCCTGTTTGGTTGATAAATTATATAATTATGTACCTACACTAGAAATTAAAAAATTACATTCAAAATTAATTTTTAGGTATTATCACATTTATATTATTCGTGTTTTATTCTATATTTTAATTAATTTTGAATTTGTCATGGTTTCATGATTTTATATATCTATGTATTTATCTTTATTTTACTAGCTTACAAACAGATATTTAACATTACATATGAACTTACATATGGATACAGTGCAGTGAAGTTCAGCTAGCAGGTATTGATAAATTTAACATAAGTGAGTGATATTAGATTTTAGATATAGTTCTTTATAGTAGATGATAAGTTTTCCTACTTGTTAAAGTTTATTAATATGTGTATGAT
>NW_003852635.1:920988-924497 GCF_000181295.1 Otolemur garnettii | reverse complement strand
AAATATAAGAGAACAATTCAATTTCTCTCACCTGATACAATTTTTAAATTATGTCCTACATGCTTATTTTAAATAATTCAAAAAATACAGATTCATACACAGTAAAGACATGAAAAAAGTGAATGTTATTGAACTTACTGTTATAAAGCCTGTTTTTAAATTAATGATGTATCAAGGAATCTTTTGCATTAGAGACTATCAAACATTTTAATAGCTTCAGCATATTTTATGTAAAGAAAATACCATGGCATTTCAATATTTTATTTTGAAAGCTATTCTATAATTGGCATTCATAAGAAATAAATGTTCTTGTTCCTTTACTTAATGTGAATGCATCTAGTGCTCTTATGTGGGTATGTTTACCTTTAAATGACAGAAAACCCACGTGTTGGAATGTCTGTAGTCAATTTGGCACCATCATAGCCTTCTCTCCATTCTCTTCCATGAATGTAGAAGAGCAGGCTTTAGTATGTGTGTTTCTAGGGTCGGTTCCTCATAGGTTAGGGACCAGAATTTGCTAATGAGGGGATAGGTGTAAGATTTATAAGGCTCAAGAAAAAGACAAGCCTTTTTTCCCTTTGGGGGCAGTTGCAGCCAGATGAGTGCTACACAGGAGATTCATAGTAAATTAAAGTAAACTCTTGATTTTCTGCTGATGTTTGAGTACTTGGTGGAAACTTCTAGAAATTCTTCAGAATTGTAGAAGCTTCCACAGGAACACTGAAAACCTTTTATTTGAGCTTTGTAGGTTGAGATGTTCAGTGGTAATTTTCCTGACTTCCATTTCCTCATATGTTTAAATTGTGTACGTAATTCCTGTTAAATCCTTCATACCTGAAATACATAGAGAAGTTTCCATTTTCTCATCTAATCCTTTCTGATACTTTGTCTATAAGTGGCCTAAATCAAATGGACATTTGTTTTCTCACAAAGGAGTTTTGGAGATTGATGTGATCCAGGGATAATTATTTTATTAGCTCAATGATCAAGCTTTCTCACCAAAGACCCAGTTTTCTCTACTCTCTTCTTGGCCACCCTCAGGATTTTGACATATTCTCTTTGACTGGCTTCTCTCTTCAGTACCCCTCCAAGGTCCGGGCAAGAGGGTCCCTATGACACAAGGATCACTCAGTTCCTCAGACAGGCTTCTTTATATTTCTCATCTAATCTCTAAGACAAAAGGTGATGATGGCTGAATACCTGGAAGAGGCATAGAATGATGCCATTGTCTGTTTCAGAACTGTGAAACTGCAAGCAACAGAAAAAAAAGAGAAAAGAGAAAGGAATTAGCCTGTTAAATGCTATTTCTTAAAGAGCATGGGCCCCACAGTTTCTGGCAGAATCACTTCCCAGAAGGAATGAGTCTCCATTTTTTTTTGCTTCTCTGGTGTTCCTAGAAAACTTAACTATATTGTCAAAGATAATACAAAAAATGCACATGCAAAAATTTTGACTGAAAATCAGAAGGCTTCTTTTTGCTTTGTTATTACTTATACATAGCAAGAATGATTTTTGGAAAAATTTTAATATTGTATGTGATGTTTTTGGAACCTGCTCAAAGGCAAAATATGAAGCACACATCAAATTTTACCTTAAAACCACACTTGAACTCACTATGATAATGCCATCTACATTCTGTCACACCAATCTGATTTAATATAGATAAGATACGAGATGTACTAGAAGCAAATTGTGGCTTTTGGCAGAAAATCAAATTAATTTTAAAATTATACAATCTATAGTTATTTAGAATGGTTTACAATAAAACTGTATTTTCTTTGGTTACTTTACTTTGGAAAAGGTAAAACTTATTCTTAAACTTTTTAGAAAAATGATTTTTCTAAATGAAAGTGATAATCATTCTTTACTCAACTGAATATTATGTTACTACTTTCAGGTTTATTTCCTTTCTTTTTATTTCTGTTTTGCAATATGCTACAACAAAATTTTTTTTAAAAAAAGAGGACATTAAGAGGTACCATAATGTTTTATGAGAAAGTGAAAATTAATAGTAACATAACAGCATTGAATGATAAAATTTAAAAATAACAAAGAACTACAGTGAAATCAGAAAGTGTGTCTAATCTAGTATCCTGGTCAATAAGATACATTTATAGCAGCAATCTCTACCCCCTCAGTTTATTTGGTTTGTTTGTTTATTTATTTGTCTATATTTTTAGTGATATTGAGGGGGTAAAATGTTTTTGTTACATGGATAAGTTATATCATCTTCAAGTCGGGACTTTTTGTGTAAATGGCAAAATTATGATTCAAACAACCTAACATGATTTCACTGAAATAGAAGCAAGAATCAAAAATATATGGACTAAAAGTGTTTTTTTTTAAGTATCTTTATTATTCTTATTAGCATCCCAGTCCATGAATACTCAGAATGTACATTTATTGACTTTGATTGTCAATGGTATTTTCTGAATTTTCAGTTATATAAAATTCTAGCTTTACATACATATATCTGTTGTGGATATGAGGTGTCACATGTCTAACTCACCAGTTAGATATCTTTAGTTTTACCTTTTCAATAGGTAAAGGCATAGAATGTAGACTTTGAGTTGTACTATTATTCTATCTTGTAAAGATTAGAAGTAATCTTGCCCCTCATGCTTCCAAAATTATGATGATAGTTCCAGTTGATGTAGCCAACTTCTGTTTACTAATGTTAAAAAAATCTTTTCTCAACAGATCTTCTACACAGTAATTTATTTATTCATATTTTCTATTTCTCCACATTTAACTAAGACAAATTGCATTTTATCTAGAAAATTTCCCATTTTGTATGAATTTTTTTGTGTATATATATATTATTTATTATAATTTTAGATCTCCTTCAATTTCCTTAATAGATATTAGCATTTTTTTTTTTTTGAGACAGAGTCTCACTCGGTAGAGTGATATGGCATCACAGCTCACAGCAACCTCAAACTCTTGTGCTTAAGCAAGTCTCTCAACTCAGCCTCCCAATTAACTGGGACTCTAGAAGCCCACCACATCACCTGGTTAGTTTTTGGTTGCAGTTTTCATTCTTTAGCAGGCCTGGGCCAGGTTTGAACTCAACAGCTTCAGTGTATATGGCCAGCACCCTGATCATTGAGCTATTGGTACCGAGCCAGTATTAGTAATTTTTATCCTAATGAAACCTGTAAAAAAAATTGTGTATTTCAGTAGTCTACTGAGTATTTTTTTAATCATATTTTCTGTTTTTCTATTTCTTAATCACAGATTATATCTTTATATTGTTTTCTGTCTCATATAGGCTGCTTTTTCATTAATGTTTGAGAAATGAATATTCAGCATTTTAATTTTTTCTTGAGACAATTTATTTTATATGCATATCATCAAATCGGAGCTTTGATGATATTTTATACATGTCTATATGCTGTGTTCTTATTGCTCTATTCATTATTAGTCTTATTTTAAACTTTATTTTCTTTCTGATTAAGAAGTTATCTAGGCATGTTTTTGAAAGAAAAATTTTGAGTTATTAGATTTTT
>NW_003852635.1:919914-920439 GCF_000181295.1 Otolemur garnettii | reverse complement strand
TATATACTAAATTCAATAGCATACATGAGCTTAAATAGAATTCCCTCTGAAAAGCAGTGCATGAACATTACCTTTCCCAGGCTAAATTATGTATGACTGCTACACACTGACATAGGATCTTATAATACCTCTACATAACACTAATGAGGCTGAATAGAGACTACATATATGTTATTTTTCTACAAGTTCAGTGAGGCCAGAAACTCTAATTATCTTGCATATATTTGCAAATTTCGTATTTAGGTTTTGATTAAGGATTGTGTGTGCGTGTATGGTGTACATTTGTAACACTTGGTACAGTATCTAGCACGTGAAAATGAATCATATTTAATGAAAGAGCGAATGGGTGTTTGGAAAGATGGTTAGAAGAATGCACCGAAATTCCTATTTTAAAACAAAAAGCTCTGTTCAGAACAATCTAGCATGCAAAAAATGTTAGTCGTAGGCCCCCATCTCCAACCAATATACAAAGGAGTTGATAAGAAAACATTAATGATGAAAATATTCTAATAAGATTATACTATG
>NW_003852635.1:915861-917133 GCF_000181295.1 Otolemur garnettii | reverse complement strand
GATAAGATTGAGAAAGATCAAATAAAGATGGAGTTAGGCTGAGATTGAGGTTCAACATGGCCCCCCAAGGAAATCTGGAGCATCAGTGACACCACAGTAATCCCACCTCAAGGCAGATGAATGGAACTCTTAGTATCTCCAAATCAGTCATTGTCTATGATGTTCCCTCTATACATTGCTTAGTATGATGGCTCTTGGTGTAGAAAAAAGTCCAGTCTGAAGTACTCCACATCCATGAATGGGTGCATCTGCAGCAAACGGGATTTGTGTGAGGCAACCACACTTTTGCTATAATGGATAATGGAAAAAACCCTGTCCTGAGGAGTCAGAAAAATTAGTATGTAATCTTGGTCATGCTTTTAATTCAGGAAAAAAAATCATTTTCTTATGCCTTTCTCACAATACAATGTCTTTTTAAGTAGCTTCTGTATGATGACTCTGAAACTTGCTAACAGCTCTTGGAGTTTTGATGTGAGGGTTAGCAATAATATAGGGAAACTGAGCTTTTTTCAACTCATAGCTGGATGCTAAGTATTCTAAATCACTCTATAAAACAGCTGGAGGAATAATATAACTGATATGTACCACATGGGTGGGAAGTTACTTGATGCCAACTCATTTTCATCCCAGAGAATAATTTCTTTTTTATATGACTGCTATGGCATTTTAATTGGATTTAACTTGGTCATCGCTTCTACAATCTCATTATTGAAATTTATTTTTGAGAAATACAGTGCTTTCCATGTGAATATTGGCAGGTTCATTAATTTTTTTTCACTTGGCTAACACTTATTAAGTGCTTATTCTATTTAAGGTAATGAACTAAACAGAGACATAAGACATAAATTCCACTACCTAGGAACATCAACTACAGCAAGATGATTGAGAAATATTCACAATGTATTTCAACCCAAAGAAACCACTGATGAGTCCCCCATGAGAAGTGCTGGATGTATTTGTTAGAGCAAGCACTTGTTATGATCTGGGAGAGCTTCATGGATGGGGCATCAACTTAAACACTGGACCTAATAAACAGCATGGAAGAACAGAAAGATTGGATTTGCATGAGATTGAATGAACACAGCAAGGTGGGAAATCACAACTTAAGTTCCCAAGAATTAATTTCATGGAAATTCATGAGGATAAAAATGAGCATGATATTGAAAATTAAAAACAATGTATATTAGATCCATTCTTCTGTAGCTTTGTGATACTAAACACATTACCTATTTTCTCTGCCAGGTCTTCATTTACAAAGTAATGATAGTAGCT
>NW_003852635.1:907281-914276 GCF_000181295.1 Otolemur garnettii | reverse complement strand
TTGAGCATTCCAGTAACTGATGCCACAACCTTTGCTGTTGACGGTCCATTTTAGCTTTGACCAGACCACTTCCACTTACCGGTAGCTGTGACTTTGACTGTGGCTCATCTTCAAAATCATACTAATAGGGCCATGTTTCATCCCCTGTTACAGTTCTTCAGAGATACTTTAGGATCTTGATCCCACTTTTTAAACTTTCTATTGAATGTTCTGCTCTTGGCTGCAGCTGATCTGAGCACACAGTGGTTTTGGCATCCGTTAAGTGAAAAGTTGGATCAACTTTAGTTTTCCAGTCAGAACTGTGTAAACTGAACCAATTGAAATGTCTTTGGGGTTAGCTACCGTTTGCACTGTTAATCATCAGTCTTCTTTAATCAGGGCATGAACAAGATTAATTTCTTCCTGGAAAATGGACATGGAGAGGCTGCTACTGTGGGCTTCATCTTCACCATCCTCTCTGCCCTTCTTAAAATGGGCTATCCATCTGTAAACTGCTGGATTCTTTGGGGCATTGTCCTCATAAACTTTTTTTTTTGAAAGCATTAGTAATTTCACCATCCTTCCATCCAGGCTTCCCCATGAATTTGATGTTTGTTCTTGCTTTAGATTGCGGCAGAACTCGTGTTCCTATGATTTGGATTCTGCAAAAAAGCTAAGTTATTCTTCTTAGTGTCTCAAATTAGATCCTGTGCAGACATGCTATAACAAGATTTAGTATGAATTTATTTTGGAGCAAAATATTTTTGAAATCCATGCACAGATTTTTAATGATATTGATTTTTCATTTTTTCACACCCCCCCCCGTTACTATGACATGTGTAGAACCCACCAAAAAAGAGTGGTGGATTCTTTTTCACTAGAATTTTCTTCACACTAGTACTAGAAAACATGGGGAATAACATTTCCCCAAATCACCACTATCTCATTTTCCAAATCCATGGCCCAGTAAGGTGTAAAAATATATGGTATCTTTCTTGGTTTCAATTTTATTAGAATTGGAGTAAATATTAGAATATTTCTTCTGATGAAAGTAACTATTTCCACTTTTATAAAAAGTGGCACCAATTTAACATTTCAGTGGAAATCAGTATCTTCTAACTATGCTTATTTTATTTATTAGTGGGAATTAAGGGGGATAGCATAATGTGGAATGAGGACCCAGGACAAACTTTTAAGTAGAACTCTTTTGGGGAAGGTTTTATATAATCCATATAGTCTGAACATTATTATTGGCATTACCTAGTATACCAGTAACATTTAGGGAGCAGGCAGGAAGAATAATTCCAGTTCCTTTGCACTTTTAAATCAAGAGCTCAAAGATATTCTCATTAGAATATAATTTTTTATAGGGAAACATTTCTTAGTTTGTAATTATCCATCTTTGTGTGTATTTTGGGTATTTTGTGACACATTAGGAATGATGAGAGTCTTCATACTGCCACTTTCTTCCCCATGAGACCCAGGGAAGATCAGGATTATCTTCTCTGTGGCTATGTTTTCCCATTAAAAAAAAAAATCCAGGCTATAGATGGTATTTTTTAATGACACTGTGTATATTAAGTGGACCTTCTTAGGAGTGTGTGTGTGTGTGTGAGAGAGAGAGAGAGAGAGAGATAGGTATATGAATAAGATATATTTGAATTTGGTAAATGTGTAAAAAACTCGCTTATGTTGAAGAATTCTGTATCCTGTCTTTCTAGCTCCAAGGACTATCAGAGTACTTTTTCATACAAGTTAAATGAAATGAGGCACACATATATTAATAATGCCTATAAACATCCAAGAAAAATATTGAACGCTTTGGGCATTAATATATTTTTAGTACTTCGTTAGACTGCAGTTATGGAAATAAATTTCACTGCTTATTTTGGTATTTAATTCCTTTTATGTATTTCATAATAGCTTTCATTTAAAATTTAATAAAATATTTTATGATAGAAGAAAAATATAAAGCACATGCACAAGATGCAGAAGAGGAACATAACATTAATTTCACAACCTCTGTTTGAGTAGCCACGTATATCTTGGGTACACAATACCACATTTAGGGTGATTCTAATCTTTTTATAATCGTTTCTTCTGTGATTTCAAGGTAAGCTAATTTTGGAACTTTAACTCTTCAATTCAATATTTTTAAACTCCTTTTATTTTTATTTTATTTTATGTATTTTTTTTTTTATTCTTTTAGAGACAGTCTCACTCTGACACCCCACATAGAGAGCCAAGATGTCATACCTCAGAACAACCTCAAACTGCCTGGGCTCAAGCAATCCTCTTATCTCAGCCTCCCAAGTAGCGGGGACTACAGGCACCCACCACAATGCCCAGTTAGTTTTCTGTTTTTAGTAGAGATAGGGTCTTGCTTTTGCTCAGGCTGGTTTAAAACTTCTGAGCTCAAGTAATCCTCCCTCCCCAGCCTTCCAGAGTGCTAGGATTATAGGCATCAGCCACCACATCCAGCCTTTTAATTGCTTTTAATAAAAACAGTTTTTAATTATTACTTTGTTTAGTCCCTCTACAACAATGAAGGGGTCACATATTTTTGTACTTTCTTGATTTAAAAGAGAATGTCAACATTATGTGGAATTTTACGTGTTCTTTCTGCCAATTGAATTTATTACATTAACTTATCCTTCAATTTCTATTTAGAAAGAGTTTCTTTTTAAAAAAGTCATAACACATGTTAACCTTTATCTCATGCTTTTTTGGAGCATTGTTCCAGATCATACATTTCTTTCACTTTAAACGTCTTAATGTGACACTTTTTAAATCATATTTTCTAATATTGGACCAAGGCCAGAATTTTACACTTATATAAAGATTTTTATTTCCTCATTTTTTGACACCTCTGGTCATTCAGTAATTTATTTATTTATTATTTATTTATTTTGGCCAGGCCTTGACTTGTACCTGCCACCTCCTGCATATGGGGCCAGCACCCTACCCTTTTGAGCCACAGGTGCCACCCAGTGATTCAGTAATTTAAATTGCATATGAACTTTATGTCCACGCTGTACATCATGAGGTTATGTGAATACTTGTTATGCTTTAGTTAAACATAAAATACCAAGCCTAATTGTTCTATTGAAATCACAGATAAAACTGACTCATTGGCTTTTCCTATGTAAAATGAAAACTTTTGGTATAGTTTTGCTTTCTCCTTCTTTGCCAGTTAAATTTATCCACCCACTTAAGTAACACATGGTTATACTGGTAATAGCTCAGCTGCAGATGATGATGGATTTTAAGCAATTTGTCTTTTACTTCAATGTGTGACCCTGGTTTGTGCTTTATAGCCCAGTCATCACCAGTAATCACCTAAACATGAAATATGGGTATAACTGGTTTTATTGTTCCTACTACATTATTTATTGTGTTATCAATCTGATAAATTTCATTCTATGGACTTTGTCATTATTCTTGATTGTTGATCTTTATTGGTGAGTGTTGTCTATGTATCAGGACTACAATTTAATTGTTGAGATTTTACTGTATATTATGTAGTAAGGCCAGTGCCCCCATACTGTTATTTTTTTCTGAACTTTGCTAAATATTCTAGGATTATTTTTCTATGTGTACTTTGAAATAATCTTATTAAATGACCTTCCTCCATATGAAAATATTGCTTTATATTGCATCATGTCGAAAGTATTCTTTAACAGAAGAATAATTAACACCTTCCTCTTCAATAGTATTCTCTGTCAATCTCTTCTTAGTCTGTTCTATTTGTGTGTATTAATTTATACTCAGTTTTTGAAAACTGAATGCCTGGACAATTTATTTTTGCTGTTGCTGTTTTCTATTTTTATAGGAATTCTACTTCTGCACCTCAATATTTGTATTCTTTTGTGTTGTGTCAGCAAGATACTAGTTAATTCTTTCCTGAATGGCTCCATGGTCCTGTCCTTGAATTTATTTTGATGTATTTTTTATTTCTGTTCTAAAGCCATTCAGTCAATTACAAATCCTTGACTTTGGGATAGGAATGTGCAGCCTCTGACACTTGGTCCACTCCTCCAAGTCTTCCAGGATACTGCAACTTGCTCAACTCTACTCCTTTCCCCTTTCCCCCAGACTTCACCCTCAGGTGCTGAACTGGTATTTGAAAGTGGGATTGTTTATGTGTCTTTTGGACAGTGTTCCCATTATATTCAAGTGGGCATTTTTCAAACAGCAAGTCACAGACCTTGCCCTCAACCCTGCATGGCCTGTAGTGTAGTTACAGACTTATCTGAAAACATCTGTCTAGTTTATGTCATCCTTTGCTAGAATCAATTCTTCCCAATCTGATATTTCCTTGGTAGAGTCTACTGGGATTGATCTATGGGCGTAAACCACTGTTATTATCTCTGTATTCTAAGTCTGTTAAAGAAAAAAACATTAAAAAGCTTTATCAGAGTGAAATATAAAGCTATAGAGGGTGGAATTTATACTATAATAAATGTAACTTTTACTGAAACATTATAATGTTTAGTTAATGCTTGTTATTCATTTCTTATTCTGAGAACATGTACATAATGTCTGAAGAGCTCGGAACAAAGTATTCCATAACCTTCTGGATTCAGTATTCCTTTTCAATTTTTTTTTATAATATCTGTTTGATACAGCTTTTGTGAAAAATAGACATTATCAACTCATAGTAGTATTGAGGTAGCAGTCAGAATTTTCTTCCAAATACAAATGGCACTGAAATTGGCCTATATTCTTTATCATGATATTAAAAAATAATTTTCATGATTTTGCCCATTTTCCACAGACAGGACATTATAATGAAAGTTTTGCTGAAGTAGGTATTTTATGTGAATTTTGCAACAAGTCTAAGAGATAAGGAGAAGTAAATCTTTATTTAATTTTTGGAATAATTATGGCAAAGAGAAGTTAAAATACTTATACATGTCACAAAAACAATTAGTGGGCAAGTCGAGATTTAAACCCAGGTCATTAAATTCCATAGCTGTACCACTCTACTCTTTAAAATGCTATTAATATAATCATTACTTCCATATATGTAAAATATGAGGCAGGGGAAAAGAGACAGAGAGAGACAGAGATGCAGAGAGAGAGAAAGATGTAGCACAGACCAGGATGGATGGCTGTGTACACACTTTATTTGCCATGTCCTAAGATTTTCCAGTTTTGCAAGATAAGAATATCTTCCATGAAGACTGTACTAGAATACAGAATCACGAAGAGCTGGGCAGTTGTCGTATGTCTCTGGTGCTGGCAAAATTTTAATTCCTGTTGTTTGTAAGAGACTGAAATAGTCTAGGTACGTTCTTAGCAAACTGTCCTGTATACTTATATCGCCTCTGCTGGGTTTTCTGACGCTAACACCTTGTACTCTGATATCCAGGGCTATTGCTAACCTAATAAGCAATTCTAATAAACTGCCATGTTTCTTTTGTCACCTACATCCTAATAATAATTTTTACTCAGTACTCAAATATAAGCAAGCCTTTAGTTTTTAAAAAAAGTTTAATTCTGTTAAAACTTATGTAACACACTTAGATGTTCCTGATGAACCATGTTGTTTATTGGTGAATTTTTTTTTTTTTTTGAGATAGCATCTCATTTTGTTGCACTCAGTAGAGTGCTCTGGCATCGCAGCTCACAGCAACCTCAAACTCTCGAGCTTAAGGGATTCTCTTGCCTTGCCTCAGCTTCCCAAGTAGCTGGTACTACAGACACTGCCACAACTATTTTTTCTGTTTCTTTGTTTGTTTAGTAGGCCCTGGCCAGGTTCAAACCCAACAGCCCCAGAGCATGTGGCTGATGCCCTAACCACTGAGCTATGAGTTCTGCCCTACATTTTTTCTTTTTCTTTTCTTTCTTTCTTTCTTTCTTTCTTTCTTTTTTTTTTTTTTTTTTTTTTTTTTTTTTTTTTTTTTTTTTTTTGAGACAGTCTTACTCTGTGGCCTAGGCTATAGTGCCATGGCATCAGCCTCATTCCTAATAGCCTCAAACTCCTGGGTTTGAGGTATTCTCCTGCCTCAGCTGCCTAAGTAGCTGGGACTATGGGCATTGCCATGATGCCTGGGTAATTTTTCTACTTTTAGTAAAGATGGGGTTTCACTCTTGTTCAAGGTGCTCTTGCACTCCTGAGCTCAAGTGATCCTACCACTTTGGCCTCCCAGAGTGCTAGGATTACAGGACTGTACCACCTTGCCCACCTGCTACTGGTGAATTATTTTTGCTTTTCAAAGGTAAGAAAAACTAGTGATTTAAAAGAATAAGTTTTCTAGTCTATAACCAGGATGCCAGGCCTGCAATTTGGACGACACTGAAACCTGCATCCTGAAGGTAAGGTAATTATGCTGATAAGAAATCAGTCTTGTCTTAGTAATAAAGTGAGTTGGCTTTTATTCTCATTTTATTTTCTTCCAGCCAAAGCCCGAATCATCCTTATTAGGACAGTTTTATGGTCTAGTTTTTTTAATAGAGTAAAACCTGACATAAATCAATGGAAAATCGAACATTAAACCTTAAACCTCAAGTGACTTTACTCTCAACTTAACCACACTGACTTCTTGAAATACTGATGAATGGCAAGTAATTATTCACTCAATGCAATACTTGTCCATCAGCTGAACAAACAACTGCTAAACTTCACATAATATTATGCACCAAAACCTCAAGGAACACACAGGGGGGAAAGTTAAGTATTTCAAGGACCACTGGCTGAGGACATCTGTAAGTACATTTATTCTGACTTTGTTCATTGACTTCTTTAACTTACTTTAGGCATAATTCCAAATTACATTCCCTAAAATAGAGTGATCCTAGCTTCTACCACTATATTTCAGGGAATGTGCTTACTGACATGGTAATTCTGCTTGTAAAATGGTAAGTGTTCTAGTCTTGGCATTCAGAGATGGAGGTTTGCTTTTGGCTTGCTGACTAGGTCATCCATACATTTGCCATAGCACTTTTGTGCCATAATTATTTATGTCCTATCTTCATCACTGAATTTTGAAGATATTTTGAATATGCAAAAT
>NW_003852635.1:903338-906900 GCF_000181295.1 Otolemur garnettii | reverse complement strand
TTTCATAGCTACAGGAGAAAAGACTGCTGCCATCAAGTGAGTATATGAAACTGTAAAACAGTGAAAAGGAGTTTTAAAATTTATATACAATATAATTTCAAATATACTCATATTTTTAACAAAATATTAAGAAGAGATATCTTTGAGAAGAGTAGTTTCAGATAATTTTTATATTGTCTTACATGCAATGTCAATATTTTATAAAGTGATTGAGACATTCATATAAGAAAATATTTATCCATTATAGTATAGTATTAAGAGATAGCAGTTAGTAGGCTGGTGCAGTGGCTCATACCTGTTATCCTAGCAGTCTGGGAGGCTGAGACAGGAGGATCAATGGGTTTAGGAGTGCCAGACCAGCCCAAGCAGGAGCAAGATCCATTTCTTCTAAAAATAGAAACATTAGCTGGACACTGTGGCAAGTTCTTATAGTCCCTGCTACTTGGGAGGCTGAGGCAGGAGGATTGCTTGAGCCCAGGAGTTTGAGGTTGCTGGGCTCAACGTTGAACTAGGTCAATGCCATGGCACTCTAGCCCA
Source organism: Otolemur garnettii (assembly GCF_000181295.1). NCBI lineage: Eukaryota > Metazoa > Chordata > Mammalia > Primates > Galagidae > Otolemur > Otolemur garnettii. Next base: position 906,363 of record NW_003852635.1, on the reverse strand, counting down.
AGCAACAGAGTGAGATTCTGTCTCAAAAAAAAAAAAAAAAAGTTAATAATAGCTGACATATTTTGAGCACTTGCTGTGTGAGGTACTCAGATTTTAATATTTTATGTATATTAGCTTATTGAAGGTGAATGAGCCTGTTGTTAATAGCCATATATAAAATGTGGAATCATATAAAATAATATTTTTCCTGTGGCTTTCTTGCTACAGTGAAAATTCCTCAAAAGGAATTATGCTGCTTCTCACTGACATCTGACTAGAAGAAAACAAGAAAGAAGGTGCTGGGGAAAGGCCTGGGAGCATCTGTGGGGTCATCCGCCTTCCAGTAGAGGGAGAATGAAATTCTTAAGAAATCGTCCAGTCCTAATGTCTTGTGGGACCTGGGGTACTGACTTGAAAATACGGATCCCAGTTATGAAAATTCCTCAGTGAAAGGAGGTGATAAGAGAGCATTCTGATGTGGCAGTTTTGTCTTGAGAGCCCTACTGCAGAGGAATAGGAAGATTGCAAATGAGAATTTTTCTCTTAAAAGTGGTAGATTTCAGTATACCTTGAGAAATTTTAAGTGACTGGAGAAAACTTTGAAGCATTTTAAAAGTAGAAGACATGTAGGGACTGAAGATGGTGAATAAAGGAGGAAATAGTTTGTAAAATATTAATTTCTTTTTCACATTTTGGATAAAGAGAATGCTTTTGCTTTCTAAGTGTGCTTCCGAGAGACACTCTAAGAGGCAGGAGTTAACTAATTTGCCTCTGTCTGTGTACAAGAAGCTAATGTTGATGAGTATGGCTTGGGCATTGTTGGAGCAGTGGAAAGGCTGAAATGTCATAAAACACATGGGTAAAATCAGTCCCCTAAATTCCTTAATTCATAGCATAGTAGATAAAGGAGTCTATTATTGTTCATTCCGTGTGTTCTGACAATCCCACAGCAAATGATTTAAATATCTAAATCATTCATTTCTCATGCCATCAACTCACGGCTGCCTATTGATTTGGTCATTAGCATCTTTTCCAGAAGAATTACCAGGAAGAAAGAAGCAGGATTAAAATCAGATCTAGGTAAATATGTTTTCTGTGATAATTGAGAACCACTAAATCAATGTGCACATTCTAAAGTGGTCAACTTCCTCCAATTTCCACAGGACTCTCCTTATTTTAGTAGCAGAAGACATGTACCAGGGGAGCTCCCTCAATCTCAGGCAAACTGGAACCTCTGGTCTCCTTAATTACAATTTGTATTCACACTCAAACAGAGATCAAATACCATGCTGTATGTGAAGAGACATTGATATACTGCACAGTAATCTCACAAGTCTGGAAACATTAGGCTGATCACTGACTTAAATCTGAGAAAACGTCGTATTACAGAAAAAGGAGGAAACACGTCACCATGTCACCACAGCAGTGTACTAGTGGGAGGACAGTGAGATAGACCTTTGGTTTAAGTAATAAAGACCATTCAAATCACCTTTCTGCCAACCACGTGCCATTCAAGCTTCAGGGCTCAGGTCGATAACACCCTATTATTAAAGTGAGATCCCAAAGCACAGACTACATATATGTCAGGGTAATTATAAAATACTAGAATTCAGAGTCAGATTCTAAGATCTCTCATAAGTCTGACATATTATGATTCCATGAGATCAGGATGAAGAAAGGAAATTAAAATCTTCTCTTTCTTTGAATTTAAGCTGACTATATTGGGATGGAAACTTACTCATTTTTTATTCATTAATGTATTAATTCAGAATACTTATGATCTGTCAAAAAGAAATACAATCACGACCAAATTCAATTTCAGATCTTTTAAGTTCAATGGAGACTCTGCCTATTGATCCCTGGGCTTATTTACATTTATTTTTTTGCCAACTCTTCACTTTAATCAGGGTTGTATCTTCCTTTTCACTGTACCATTCTTTATTGAACAACTTTCCTGTTCTCAGCAGGAGATCATATCATTTCTTGCTTTACAGAGCCATTTAGGACATCTAACAGGAAATGCCAGATTTGTTGTCTTTTTCATCTCGATATATTTACTACTTTAACTTATCTCTGAAGCTTTTCTCCTCATTTTGAAGCATGGAAATATACTGTGATTTAGAAGTAAGCTTTTTTTTTTTTTACACTAAGCCACTAATACTTAGATTTTGTTATTAAACCAGAACCCTATTTATCCTCATTAAGTATCATGATTGAGCTAGAATAGAAATAATATCACAGAGATAATCATCACACGGAGATCATTTCCAAGAAGTTGTATCTATACATTTTGGGGGAAGAGAATGAGCCAATTTTTTTCTTTTATAATGGATAGTTACATCAAATTAGATGGAAGAATGTTATTGTTTGTGTGCTGCAGGCTGAGCATTTAAGTGAAGAGCAAATGTGGATGTTGAGTAGTGGGCACGAGGCGTTCCCAGGTGTAATGGTCATTTCCCCAAATGACTCCATCCTGCCATCTTCTCAGGAAGCCTAGAACTGCATTTCTCAGAATCCCCCTTTATTGATGGGTCATTTTAGATTTTATCAGTGAAGGCGATCCCTGTAAAATCTGGCAAGTATATGAGAAGAGATTCTGACAGTTGCAGGCAGATACCTAGGATAACACCAAGTTTTGAAAATTGGAAGTTGAGGTTGATAGCAGTGCCACTATCTGAAACTCATACATTTTATTTGGCTACCTCGTGAGCAGCTATGCATCACTCATTTATAGCTATGATAGCTGTAAATTGTACACCCCAGCCCTTACAAAGTCTGTGCAAACCTATCATTTGCTATGTGAAAATCTTCCTAGTTAGAATATCTGACATCATTTTTGTTTTACTGTCAATCTATATAAAGTCCAGTGCCTTTATGCTTTTCACTTATTTTGTAAAAAATCGATATGAACCTTTTCAAAATATAGATAAGTGGAAGTGGTAACAATCGATATTCTTCACCTGAATTATGTGTATGTTTAAATTTAAAATATAAAGTATTATAGATATGCAAAGTTATACGGAGAAAAGAGCAGTGCAAGAAATGA
>NW_003852635.1:891737-902531 GCF_000181295.1 Otolemur garnettii | reverse complement strand
AAAAGAGTAAAGTTAACACCTCTATATTATGTATTTTTTATACTTTATATATTATACTTCATATTGTCAATTTTACGTATACTTATATGTGTACATAGAAACAGCTGTGTATTTTTGTTCCAACTTAAAATGACATATAAAAACAAACAAAGTCCATCAATAATATAGGCTGATGAGACATTGATCTAGAACCAAATTTACTTTACCTGTTTGGCTCAAACAACGTATGCAGAGACTTAGGTTTAAAGATGCTCTTTTGCCAGATCTCTGCTGGAAATACTTTCAAACTCCCTTTGGAAGAATGACCCTGTATTGGTTTTCTGTCACTTCAAAAACAAGTTGGCACAAACTTAGTGGCTTAAAACAACACACCTTCTATACTCTCAGATCTCTGTGGGTGAGAAGTCTAATATAGGCCTCCTTGGATTACTATCAAGGTGTCACCAATCTTGTGTCACTTTCTAGAGACTCCAGGAAAGAAAGAAACTGCTTCCCATTCATTATGATTATTGGCAAAATCCAGTTCCTGTGTTATCGGACCTAGGTCAGCATTTTCTTGCTGACTTCACGGTGAAGTTTGTTCCCAGTTTCCAGAGGCTGCTGCTGTCTTCCTTGGCTCATGTCTCTTTCCTCAATTTTCCAAGCCAGTGGCAGCTTGAGTTTTCCTCACCTACGTCTCTCTGATCCATGTTTGTACCCTGCCTTTTTCACTTTTATGGACTCATGTGATTAGATTGGATTCACCCCAATAATTCAAGACAGTATCTGATCTCTAACCATAATTAGAACTAGAAAGCCCATTTTTCTATGTAAGGTAACAAATTCATAGGTTCCAAAGATTAGAACATGGACCTCTTTGGAAAATTAATATTTTATTGAATATAGCCTGCATTGCCACATAAAATTCAAAGATTCACAGAGATGAAGTCTCCAGAAGTTCGGGGTATCAATCAAAGATAATAAATCAGAAACCACAACTGATAACCATAAAATACAACAAAATTAGACCTAAGACAAAAGCTTAGACAAAGTAGATTAAAGTGTTAGAAGAAATATAAGATCTTAGTCTGTTTTATGTGGCTAGAACATAATACATGAGACTGTGTGATCTTTAATAAGCAGAAATTTTTCTGGCTTACTGTTCTGGTGGCTAGAAGCCCCAGAGCATGGCACTGGCACCCGGCACAGACCTTCAGGCTTATGTGTCATCCCAAAGTGAAAAGCAGGACCACAGAATGTTCAAGAAAAAGAGAGAATTTGGGCAATCTTCATCCTTTTATTAGGAATGTACTAAGGAGCAAAATATGATAAAAAAAAAATCTACTCAATTTTTATGTAACCAAAATAAAATTTTTGCAAATTAAAAAATTCAAACTTGGAAACGTTGAGCCTTTATATATATAAGATTATGTAATCTGCAGTATATAAGAAAGCTGGAAAATAAAAATAAAACTATAATTTATATGCAGTTTTAAAATTCTCTTTTACTATTTACATTTAAGGTAGGATTATATGTTGTATGGGACTTTGCTGCCATGTAACATTTATTTTTTCAAACTTAGTAAATTATTAAGATTTATGACCCATACTATTTATCATGACTTTGCGTGATCATTGTTAATGATGCCTGGGAGGGCTCATTGTGTGAATTTATATTAATATGGATAGTTTGTAGTGCAAAGCCCAATATGGATTATATCTTCTTCAGTTCTCACAACAACCCTCTTGTGATGATAATGTTATTTCCACTTAAAAGAGTCAGAAACTGAGTTTTAGAATGGCTAAGGAATTTGCACAATAAAATGGAACTAGAAACCTTCAGTCATGAAATTAAACAGCACTTTGACTCCCAATCTCATTGAATACCCTGTTATTACCCTATGCAGAGTCCATCAATATTCATGCAACTTATCTCCTGTTTTTTTAATATTTATGTTTTCATGCTTTGTATTTTGTTTTTGCTATTTTGAATAGTTGTATGCTAAATGTTCCTGTGTATAAATGTAAATTCCTTTTGTAAACGTGCCTATCATTTCAGTAAAAGAATTCTTAGAAGCTGGAGTGTTAGATTTACACGGCTATTTTTATTGCTTTTTATTCATTCTGAAAAATTACCGTCTATAAATGAGTTTAGGGGAGGTTGACCATACAGTCTACTGTTCAATTGCATTTCCTAAAATTCTTTTTTTTAATTGAGGAATCAATTACACAGGAAGTTGATGAGGGGGAAAAGGGAAACTCTTATATAGCTTGCCTCTAAGATTACCTATAAACCTTATTTAGTTAAAGACTCTAATTGTTAGACATGAAAACTAAAAAGAGAAGAAGGAATGGCTTCCCCAATGTCCCATTATGGGAGTACCAAGAAGAAAGACCCAGCCTTCACTGTGCACTGTCCCACAACTTCTCTGCATTTGGTATTGATTGACCAGCTGGGGCTGGTTTGAACCCTCCACCTCTGGCATATGGAGCCGATGCCCTACCCATTTGAGCCACAGGCACCGCCCTAACACTGATCTGACTTTATTGATAATTGAAAAGATGTGTCACTGAAAAACCCTGAGAACGGTAGTAAGTTATCCTAACCTCCTGTGAAACAATTCTGAAAGTTTAAAAATATAACTTAAACCTAATATCTTACAACAGATTTGATATGATGAAATAAATTAGATGTCAACTGTGGACCACTACAAGCCTTCAATAATAAAACGCTTCCTTTGTCACCAGGGACAAAAAATGTGCTCCTTAAATCGAAAGGATAATTATTATTCCTGACAAGACTTTACAGGGCTTGATTGAGGTTTTTGGATGCATATACATGAGTTGACAGTTTGCATTTGCTCTGTTTTCCCCTAGGTGAAATCTAAAAGCATTCATAAGTTTAATGAGAATAGAGCCCATTAACCCTAAAAATGTTCTTTTTGTTCAAAAGAATATTCCACCTGGAAAGTGATATAAAAATATGTCTCATCATGAAAGAAAAGCCTGCCTTTACAAATAAGGGAAGTAGCCCTTTAAGCTAAGACATAATAAAACCAATTCTATATCCTATCTCGTGGTAATACGGTATTTATCTTGGCTTTTAAAGAGTGAAAAGATGACTCACTTTATTTTTTTTTTTTTTTGCATTAAATTTACATGCGGTAGAATTTCTAGATTTTTAAACTTAGGAGCTGTGAAAAGTACTCAGTTAACTTCACTAAAGATATGTACCTGGGAGTCAAGGTGGCCTTGCCTTTAAGGCTGTCACAAGCTATTACAGACAAGTTGGGCAGGGAGGCATCCTCCCCACATCTACAGATGACACAGCTCAAGCTCATCAATGACAGTGACGTGCACAGCACTAATCTGGCACTCCTCGGTACCTCTTTCTCTAGAAGGCTCGCTATTTGTTCTAATGGCCAGGGGGTTGTATGTGAACATTAAAATTACCAGCGAGTCATTTTGCTGCAGATTGGAAGGCAGAAGAATTCTTACAGTAATTACCAATAAAGAAGGGTAGAGGTTAAGGGTATAAAACCTCAAACAGAGAATTGTTTTTTTTCTTTTTCTTTTATTTTTTGAGTTCCGTAGCACAGTCTGTGAACATAGTTAATAACAGGATCTTATACATTTCAAAATTGTCAGAGAGTAAATTTCAAAGTTTTAAGGTAAAAAATGTTAATTATTTCAAATGACAGCTATGTTAACTAGCTTGATTTAATTATTACAATATTGTATATAAAATTATAACATCGCTTTGTTCTCCATAATCGTATGGAATTATGACTTGTCAATTTACAAGAAAAGAAGTACGGAGTTTGAATAGAAGAAAAATAATGAATAGTTCTCACCTGTTGTGTGGTTTCTGACTAGTACAGTATGTGGGTTTCTTCACTTATTCAGTTCACACAACAGACACCTCAGTAGACAGTTTCAGTAATGCTAGATGAACAGGTTCTAGGGATCTGCTGTATAAACTGTGCTTATAGATAACAACTCTGTTATGTGCACTCAAAAACTTAAGAGGGTGGTGATCTCAATTATCACCACACGCCCACACTCAAAAGGAACACAAGAAAACTTCGGGAGGCAGCACTAATAGACATACAAATGTATTACAATAGTTTTACAGGTGTTTGCTTGTGTCCCAACTCATCAAATTATGCACAGTAAATATGTGTAATTCCCAGTAGATCAAGTCCACCTCTACAAGGCCATTATAAAACAGTGTGTGTATGTGTTTAGCTTGTTGAATAAAAATGGAAAGTGAGACAGGGAGAAAACTCATTTTAAAACAATGATGAACAAAGACACCCAGAAATAAAGATTACGGCAAAAGAATAAGAGATAGCAGTTGAGGGGTGCTGGTAGACACAGTAATTTGACATTAAAGTATTATCTTAATTTATTTTTAATAATAATGGTAGATACCATGCAAAGTGAAAATAACATCTGGCAACCTCTGTCCTTGAGTCTTACAGACTATTATTTTTAACAGAAAACCATTATGGTTAGTTTCTTGCATATTCTTCTTGAGTTTTATTAAATATATATGTGTATATACACATAGACACCCACATCCATATATATTGTCCACCTTATATATGGTATTTGTATAAATGCAAAGTGTAGTTCCAGTTGATCACAAAACACAGTTCACTAAAAATGATACCTTGAAATAAGAAGGGGCACTGGACCATTCTCATAAGTGCTGTTAGTCAGTTAATCTGTCCGTCTCTTTGTGATTGAATTCCCTCTACGAAGCAGACTTATAGGACTGCAGATGTGGCATTTCATGAGGAGAGTTTTGAAATCTTCATTTTCTTTGCTGACAATATGTCTTATCAAAAAGGAAAAAGGAAGGACAATTGGAGAAAAGAGAGATAGACTGAGCAGTGAAGTTTGATTTTCCTGGTAACACTGTGGTAGCCTGGGATTTTTGTATGCTAGTTTCAAGAACAGAGAAAAATACAGAAAAGAAAAGAAAAAGAATTTTTACATATTCCTCTAATTCTACTTTTACCTCCCTATATGTTAGTCTAATGAACTCCTCCTAGGAAACGTGCCTTTCCGGTTTTGCATGGCTCACCAGCGACTGACTTGTGCTCTATCAGTTAAGGTTCACATTCTGGGGGAAAGTAGTAGTCTTTTACATCTGCTAAACAAATAACATCCAGGAGAAAGCTAGGAAAAGAGTTAATATTCATATTAATGAGGAATAAATACAAATTTTCAGCCTTGTTTAGAGAAAAAAAAATCTCTATTTTTTCTAGAGGTCTCTACAGGACCACATAGATTGTAGCAAGTCAATAATGTATATAAGTGAGCTACGTGGACTGCCAGGCAGAACGAAAGTGTATATAAGAGAGCAATGTAGACTGCTAGGCAAAAGCCAGGAGAGGTTTCTATCAAAGCAGGAGGGGGAGTGAGGCAGAGAATGATTGGGGTGGCCGCCTGGGAGTCCAAGTTCAGCCAGGTGTGAGATGCTGGCAGGTAGGCCCTTGACGCTTGGCAATGAGGCGTGCAGCCCCTAATGAATGTGTCTCTTCACCAAGTCCCATCTCCAAAATCTCACATGCATTTTCCTTCACACAGAGAATTTTCCGAAGTCGTGTCAAGTCTCTCAGAAAAGCCAGAAACCACTCTTCTTAATGAAAATTCAAATAGGTTTTTCTATACCCTGTTACAAAGTGGTTCCCACATTTTTCACAGTCAGATACATTTAGCAAGTATATTTTCAGCATCCACAATATGACGCACATTTGGAAAAACTCGTTATTTACTTAAAGGAACGCAGTGGGTCTCTGGTTCTTTTTCTTTAATAAACCTGGAACTGAATGAAAGCTGTAGATGAATGCAGGCCAACAGATGTACAATGGGAGCCATAAGTGGCAGCCACGTATGGAATTTAACTTTCCTAATAATCACAATGGACAAATTAAAAAAAGGATAAAATAAAGTTTAGAAGTTTATAAATTTATAAACTTTAATTTATAAATTTAACAAATTTATATTTTAGCTAAAATATACTATTTCAGCTATAGTAGGTTAAATAAAATGCTAAATGTTACAATCAGATTATTGAGACATTTTACACTTTTAAATGCTTAAAATCCATTTTGCATTTTTTTTAAAGCACATTTCAGTTGAGGTTGGTCATAGTTAAATGTTCACCAGCCATGTGGCCACAGCCTTTATGAATATTGTTCTTTATTCTTGCCTCAGAAAAACATGGTATGAGAATATAAATAAAATTTACATAAAATTTTAGAGAGTCCTTGGACTCCCAAATTAAGGTTTACTTAATAATTTTTTAATGAAATACTTACATAAGTAATTAAAGAAGTATCTTTCAGAGGGTGCATGGTAAAAATCTTGTTAAATTTTGACAGCCATGTAAAGGCTAAGGATAGGCAGTTTCACAAATCCTTGCTATAAGACTGCTATTCTTTACTTTTGGTTCCTCATTGGATTGTAGCTATGGACAATTCTTGACATGAGTTCACCAACAGCTTGTGGTCTACCATAAATATCCAAATGGAACTGCTTCCTGAACCATCTGAAAACTGCTTTCCAAAATCATTTGTAGGTGCCTTCTTTTCAGCCCTTATTTATCTAATTCCAAACTGATCCTTCTCTCCACTGCCATATTTCTCTTTTTCTGTGTTTGCTTAATTCTTGTGTTTCAGCAGGTGCAACAAGTGAAAATCTAGTTTCATTCCCATTGTTTGAGTACAACAGCATTATCCTTTATAAAAGTCAATCAATTGAAGTAGAGGGTTGTGTTTGGGGCAATACCAACTAATTGTATATTTAGTTCTTTGAATGAAAGGAAAAGAATGATGAAAAACTCTGGAGAGGTTAAATTTCTCACATTCCTAGAGTAGGAGTTTAAATAAAAATCACCAACGTGCTTGAGTTTTCATGCTAGTTCTCATTTTATCTGCCCCTACATCTCCTACACGCCTTTCAAGGTATGCCAAATGATTTTCATTTTGCGGGACGTCCAAGGCATTCTCAGAGTGCATTTGCTAGAATAAAATCAATAGCAATCCAAAGAATATGCTTGTTCAAGCTAGAAAGGTAGATACTGTAAAGTAAGCAGTTGCATGCCAGGGGGTAGGGGTGTGAGTTGGTGCCAGTCTGTGTTAGCCGTGCAGGAACAGTGCTAATGAAAATCATTCATACTGACTGTTAAGGGCGCTCAGATTACACAAATTAGAGAGAACTATTCCATCATAGCAGATTTGCAAATTTTGTTCCATTATTAACAATATATTGAATAATTTTTCACATCTTCAAGAGCAGCATGAAATGAGGCCCACCGGAATAAATATTTAAAAGTTTTTAATGCTTAAAACGTAGAAAGTAAAAATGTTAAAAACCTATTGTATGCATAAAGCAGGTTAGTCTTTCTATTTTGTTTACATAATTGGCATAATCTCCAGTGGGTGCCTTCTTACAAATCACCACAATTCATATCAAAGTTCTTTTTAATTATGTTTTTTAATTTCTCAGTTTATAGTTTTGAATGTTCTCAATTAAGTCCAAGAAGAAGCCTAACTGAAACTGTCAATAATTGCAAGTGACTTTTAATAATGTTTACAGCAGTACAATAGAGTAACTAGGCAGAATTTAAAAAAAAGAGAGAGAGAGAGCTTCAGAGGTAGTTGGGGAATAATAGAAGCCAGAAGAGAAAAACTTCTTGTGTGGATTAGAATGCAATCCTAAATTAGAAGCATTTTGTTAACAGGATAGAAATGTGATGGTGTAATGGACATGACAGATCTCTCCTAATCTCATGAAAACCAACCCCTTGGAGCCCACAGAGATGCACTGTGCCATTAATTCTCCTCTGCTCTTGTGCACACTAATGGTTCCTGTCCTAATTAAATGCACTCCTGGAACATAGGTTTTATTGTCTGAGCTGTTTCATTGTATTTGATATACTCATGACTCCAGTCACCTAGGGATGGGAAATCCCTCTTGGCGCCTTACACTATATGCATCAATGTCTTCCTTCAGCAAAGGTATTTAAGTACCATGTTGTACTAGCAATAAACAAAATGTCTAAGCAGAAGAATTACAATTGAAACCATTCTTTTGAATTCTGTATTCTTCGAGATTTAGTAGAAAAAGTAAATATCTGTGGGGAAAAAATAGCTTATGTTTACCTCTCCTGACTTTCAGGCGTAATTCCTAATTTTCTCTGGGCAGGTTGTATAGTTTTAACATTGAAAACTTTATTAATTCTTAGGCATTCAGATATCAACAGCTAATAGCTAAGTCTTACATTCATTTGAATTAGGTTGTGAGATAAACTGGGTCCCTCTAAATTCTTTTTCTGTATAGAATAAGGTATTGCTCAAGTAATTTTTGAGAAGAATGAGTGAAAGGGGTCCAATCCTTAAATCTTTACACTGTCTGAATAAGTTGCTTAACTGAGTAAATGAAATTATGTTTGATTGATTTAACTGGTTGGAGATTTAAATTTTTTCCATCAGTCTAAAACAAGCTGTGTTCAGTAGGATAAAATAGAGCAACATTATTGAAATATCTGTTTTCTTTTCTGGAACATCTGGATTCTATCTGCCATTCCAGCTCCCACTGGGCTCTGGGAAAGTGAAATGGAGCACTGAAATTTATTAAAATTAAAAATGAGCAACTATTGCAGTGGTTTCTTTTTAATACACACTAGTTATATCTTAAATTCAGAGTAAGATATAATTATTATCTTAAAATCACTTTGATTATGAATATCTACTTGTTCTAATATGAGAAGAGCTGCCCCCAATTTTCTAACCATGGTTGCTTTACTCAGTTATAATTGGAATTAAGAACTAAATTTAAAAATCATTGAATCTTGATTTGAATTTTTGATCTTTCATGTACTTGGTTCAATATTTCCACTAGTGAAATGAAGCTAAGAATAACCTCACAGGATCATTATAAGGGTTATAGGACATAATGCACACATACCATAAAGCTTTTACCCCAGTCAAGGGTACAAATAGCCATTCAATGAATGCTGTGGTCTTCTCAGCCACTCTGCTCCATGGCGATATATTTGCTCTTGTTCTTTAGATATGTCCTATCCTCTTAAACTTCTGAATCAGTTTTTATGATTTGTGTTATTTTTTTTTCTTTGATCTTCTTTCTATATGTTCATATGGATGATAATTTTTTGTGGGAAAAGAGGACTCCAATATAGGGAGAATGTAATCCTTGAGTACAGCTCAATTCTTTGACTTGAACACCTGGTTTCAGACATGACTTTGTCAAAAAAGGAGTGACTTTGGGAAATATTTATTCATGGATTTCTTTTTTTACCTATAAATTCAACCTAGGAAACACAGACATACTGTTATGTTAAAATGTTTAGAAACTATGTGTTAGGAGAATCAGATTAAAGTCTATGTGTGTATATAAAACTTTCCCCAAAAGATTTTATTATTGCAAGGAAATAAGGTGTCATCATCATCATTCTCTTCCTCAATATCCTTTCCTGAATTTTATAGAAGGCTTTCACATGAGATTCAGAAATTAATGTTGGTCTTATCATTATACTAATACTGATTCATCTGTCTCATTTATTGGCAATAATCCTAAGAATGTGATAGTAGCTATCCTTTTAAGAATTAATTATTGACACATTTGGGATATTTAACTTAAAAATAACTTTGTGTACAACTAACCGGTGTAACTACCATGCTTTTCTTTAATTGTTGAAACTCTGAGAGGGAGAGAGATTGTGAGTGTGTGTGTGTGTGTGTGTGTGTATCTGTGTAAGTAAAACAAGTAGCTGTAAAAGGGAGAATGGTTCAGTAGGTGTTTGATCTAGTCCAGTCCCTGGGCTAAACATCCCTGGAATTCATGGAAAGAGAATGAGAACTCAGTCTCATAATACCATAGAGATTTCCACCTACTAAAAAGTCTTCTAAAAAATTTGTGGTAAACAAAGTACAAAACAATCTGATGTTGTAAATGTCCTAATACACCCAAGTCTATTAATTCTAAATGTTCAAATCACTGAGGAAGACTTCCAGTAAACACTTGCCAAAAATTTCAAGCCTGGGGCTCAACTGCAAAATGTACAGTTGTCAGTGAGAGGAATGTTTATTACCTGTGCTCTGTCGATACTTCAATATGTTGGTACCTGAAGGTTTTTCAGTCTATTTTAGCACTGGCTGTAGAAGCTCCTTCATACGAATTCTAGAGGTGAATGTAATAAGTCAAAAAGAACAAAATTGTGATTGAGATCAAAGGCCTTCGAGTTGAAATCCTGGGCATGTATTATCTTTTATCTGTTTCCTATTTACAATGTAATTCAGTGAGTTACGCTTTCCTCAACCGTAGTCTGGTGATGATACTTTACTCACGGCTGTTGTGTCATAATATAAACTATTAGGTGATTTATATAGTGGTCAACAAACAAAAATTGGTAATAACAGTCATAACCTTGGGAACAAGTAACAACGTCAAGTGAATTGAACTTATGTTAGAAAATAAAAATTCAGGAACCCTCTTCATAGACTAAATTTGTAGTACATAGTTTATGATGGTAGAGTTCAAACTTTTAAAATAGTTTTTCTAAATTCTGTAGTTGGGTATTAGTGTTTCATAGCAATTTCACAATGGATTATAAAGTGATGTTTTTAGTATTTTTTTTGTGATAAAAGTAGAATGTATCTACTTATTTACTATTTTAATTCTCACATTGAATTGTTATATATTTTTATAATCTCATATTTACAGTGGCTTATTTTCAGAGAATTCACTCATAAATACTTTTAAAAGCCTTCAAAGTGAATA
>NW_003852635.1:889267-890177 GCF_000181295.1 Otolemur garnettii | reverse complement strand
ACAGAACTAATTTTTAAGTCACTGAATAGTTCAAAGAATAAGTGGTATATAATTCCTCCAACAAGCACATGGACAACAAAATGGAACAAACTTGTTTAATCACAAACTTTGTTTAGTCATGTGCTTTTGTCCCAACTCTAGGAAACTCTAAGATATGAGGAGTCAGCATGACAGCTCATGGCATAAAAGCAATACAGTGAGGGGAGCTACCATGATGGTGTGTACACATTCTCAAGGTACTCAGAATACCTGCTGGCATATACCTGCCTTCACAGAAATTATGTATATTATCTAACATCTAAATATAACTTAGTACAACTCAACTAGATGGCAGACTTTTGAAGTCTGGGATACTGAAAACAAAACCAAAAGTTCTTGGTTCTTTAGTTCATAAGTTGACTTAGATGAAGTCCAATTAGCATCTTACCCAATTGTCCCTGACTAAAAATTAATCTACTTTAATATGAAACTGACCCATGACCTAGCTCATTTCTGTTTTTTAAAATTTAATTAGACAAATTTTTGTCCTGTATTTCTTTGGCAAGTGGAAACCATAGTATGTTGATTTTTCTAGCAAATTTAGGTATAAGGAGAAAAATCATTAAATGATTTTCAAGGAAAAAAATGAAATTATAGTACAGTGAAAAAAATAATAAAGAAAGCGATGCATCAGTTGTGTCCTGTCAGACTAAGCGTTCTCAATGTTCACCTCGGTTACTGCTGAGCTAGCACGTCTCTGTCTTAGATATTTGAAAAGCTGCCAATGCTAGCAGAGCTCCTTTTCTAAACAAATAAAACCCAACAAAGACACAATTTAAACTCAGAATGCTTATCATGGCCTTTGGCTATGCTCATTAACTTGAAGTACATTTGCTGTGAAGCCACTACATTTACTCCAGAACTGGTCCAG
>NW_003852635.1:887992-888488 GCF_000181295.1 Otolemur garnettii | reverse complement strand
TTGTCTCTGACGCATGATTGTGCGTGTAGTGATTGTGGGTGGGAAGGGAGATGAAGAGACTTTGGTAAATAGCTACAAATATACAGTTAAATAGAATAAGTTTAAGTGTTTGATAGCACAGTGACTATAGTAAACAATATGTGTTTATTAAAATAGCTAGAGGAAAGGACTTGAAATTCTCTCAACACATAGAAATACTAAATACTCAAGATGACAGGTATGCTAAATAACTCTGACTTAATTGGTACCCATTCCATGCATATAAAAAAATCACACATACCTCATAAATATGTACACATTTTGCATCAATGAAAAGTAAAATTAAAAAATTACCCAATGTGTGATAAAGACAGCACAGATTAAGGCAGAATCCTTCAAGGATATTTCTCATATGCTTTTGGTAGTCAGGTATAGTCTCAGAAATACTTTTATATCCTACTTTGAAAACATTATTCTAAATTCTTTGCCAGTGTCCTGAGCCACCAGTGTTCTACCA
>NW_003852635.1:886932-887802 GCF_000181295.1 Otolemur garnettii | reverse complement strand
GCTAACTCCATCAATTCTGCTCAATGCTTCTAACACACTGGCTTCTCACAGCAAATGAGGCAGTGAGGGAGACACTTGGAATACAAAGAGGTGAAATCTCATGATGGCTTATTTTTCATCCAGCTTTCACACGTAGAAAGGAAGTTACCTTTGTTAGTTTAACCTCACCAAATCTTAATTGATTTTGGTCAGTAAAGTGAATAAAACACAAGTACCACAGAGTTTGCAAAGATGACTAAATGCCTGTCAATTATTATACTTTCAGTTTTGGGGGGCACATATTGAATTATCAGGTCTCACTTTTATGCAATCCATACAGAAAGAATGTAATAAAAGAAAAGCGAAACATAAGTATATGTTATGGTGTAGTGCGTGACATTCGCGATATTAACTTTTTTTTATTTAAGAAATCTTTCAACACTTTCTGCATTGTACAAGTAAGAACTTAAAGAAGAAAAGAAAAGAAGGCTGTCTGGGACAGCCTTACATAATCCAAATAGTGACATGGAAGACTAATAACATTTCAGCATCCTTGAGGAAAGGACACTGACCTCACGAAAACCTGAACAATTGAATAATGTCCACCTGTAAATAAAGCTGGGTTTTCACTGAGTGAATAATATATTTGATTATACTTACTTGTGTGTGTGTGAAATTCAATAAGTCTTTAGTGTAACTAACTTCCCAACTAGTAAATCTATTACAAAGCACTGAGGCCCATTAAAAACAGTTATGACAAATAGCTCATTTTCTTGCCCCCAAGCCACACGTCAAACCACTCTGTTCTTCCCTGGAGTCTTTAGATAACAAATATGGATTCAGTCTTGTATGAGAAAGACTAAAAGCTGCACTGAGCAATATTATCAGGCA
>NW_003852635.1:878077-886854 GCF_000181295.1 Otolemur garnettii | reverse complement strand
ACACACACACACACACACTCCAGTATGAGGAAGGAAAAGTTCCTCTTTCTTACCTTTCCTAATTGTAGAGGCATTAGCTATACTCCTAAGATCATTCCTTTCAGTTATAAAAAGTCAGAGTAAATAACAAGGACACAGACACCTTTTGGTAAACAGATTTTTTTGAGAAGAATTGAATAGTGAATAGTAAATGCATCATCTTGGTCAGGAACAGGGTGAGTAGAAAAGCTTCTGGAAATTTTTCTAGAACAAAATTACTGAAGACTTACAGATTGAAATAACTTTGCCCCGTTTTTCATTTTATACTGTTTTTATTTGTTAATTCAGGATAATTTTTTTTATAGAGTCTCACTCTGTTGCCCAAACTGGAGGGCTATGGCCTCACCATAGTTAACAGCAACCTCATATTCCCAGGTTCAAGCAGTCTTCCTTCCTTAGCCTCCTGAGTAGCTGGGAATACAAGTGCCTACCACAATACCCAGCTAATTTTTCTGTTTAGTAAGGATGGGATCTCGTTCTTGCTTAGGCTGGTCTTAAACTCCTGAGGTCAAGGAATCCTCCTGCCTAGGCCTACCAGAGTGCTAGGATCACAGATATGAACCATCGTACCTGGCCTAGAGGCAAATGTCTTAATTCAACTAAAAAATAGTGTGCATTTACTCACAGAAACTATATGTGATGCTTAAAGCCACAGATGAGGACAAAATGGAGCATATTTATGAAGATTTTGGTAGCTTTCTATTCTGAAGGCAAAGTGATTAGTAAAATAAATTTGAAGAACTTGTAGAAGGATTGCCCAGCAAGGCATACTCTAATGCATAAGAACTTTCAAAGTACCATATTATGAGAAGGGTTGGCAAAGAACATTGATAGATGTAGCTATCCCAAATGTGACTGCTTAGGTGGAAGTTTGAATTCTAACCTTAACATTTCAGGATGTTTAAATCACTGATGAGCACCTGGGTTACCAATAGTTGCTTTTATTAGCCAAAGTATTACCCCAAAGGAGAAGCCAATGGGTCTGGCTTAATAGTAGACAATGACAAACCTGTAGAAGATCCCCTGGAAACACTGAGGTTACCCATGTGAGCAGTCACCTGCTTGACACATACGTGGGTCCTGCAAGCCATGCTCCTATAGAGATTTCCTTGGGTGCTTTGTGTAACTAGAATCGAGCTTTCCATAGAGGACAGTTTATCCTTGCCCTTACTTAAGACTATGTTTGGAAGTGCTTGATTCTCACTAACAAGTAAAAACTGCAGCAATTCACTGAAGCACACCAATGAAGTGAGAGGTCTGATGTAGGCCAAACAGGTTTTGAGCCAGACATCTTTTATCTAACATAGTAAAAGTTGAAAAGAACTAGCTTGAGATAGGGAGAAATAAGTGTTAAGAAAAGCAACAGAGGGCTCGGGTCCTCCGATTCACAGTGGCCTTGTGTTCTTGAGAGTTCTACATTTTCATTTTGTGAGGCCACTGGAGAATCAAGAGATCAATCAATTCTGTGGGCCGTGGAAAGGAGTACATTGCACTGTTTGTTTCAGTACTGGCTTTATCTTCCTCATTAAATCAATGCTCTCAGATCATGTTTGTGAAAATGGATTCCTCAAAACATGTCTTGGGAAAGAGATTCTCAAGAAAACAAAGAGGATTCAAAGACAGAAATATGTTTTCTTTGATTAAGAACACCTGTTTGCAAGGACATAGTACGAAATCAAATATGACGTGAATAAAAAGATGAGAAACAAATTCCAGCACAATTTGCAAGTATAAAAATGTCAGCACAATTCTCATTTCTCATTATAATGTACAATGAAATCTTTCCTTTGACTATAAGAGGGAAGCCCAGGATTGGAAAGGTTTTATATGGTTTTATCAGATGAGATGTCTCGGAGTGATTACTCTACTGAGGTAGCATTGCTTATTGTGTCTGGTTGACACAAATATATTGGCCTGGATATATTAGTATGAAAGGTTTAGTCTTAAATTTGGAGGCACGCTTCTTGGCATGTATCTAATTTGCAGAATTTCACATTTTTGGCTCTTTTACCTTTAAATCCAGGTATCGAACTTTAGATGAAGAAAATATCTAAACCTTAACAATTGCTTAGAAATGACATTTATCATACTTATGAATTTTTATTTCTATTTCCCCCCCCAAATAATCATTCCATATTATCTCAAACCTTAGCAGCTTAAAACAGCAAACATTTCTTTCACATTGTTTTAAAGTCTTAGGAATCCAGGGGATGCTTAATGATGCACTTCTGCCTGCCAACCTCTCTTTTAGGGTTACTATTGTCTTTAAGGAATTTACTAGGGCTGAAGGGTGGGTTCTCAGATTTGGCCATTTGTTTTTGCCAGACATTTGTGCTCTTGACATATTGGTCATTTAGAAGGTTACTTACAATATTTCCTACTCTGGCCTAAGTGATAAGAGAGAGTGATGAAACACAAAGACAGAGAGAGAGAGGGAGAGGGATAGAGGGCACACATGACCAAGGTGGAAGCTTTAGTCATTTATAACCTTAACGACGACATTTTATCATTTTTATAATATTCTATGGGTCATCCACACAGATTGGATGGAAGGGAACTACACACATTGTGAGTATTAAAAGTTGAGAATCACTGGGAGCTAGCTTGAAAATAAGTGATCTGAGCATTTATTACTTTATTGATTTGTATGATTTATGCAGTTAAATTTAAATGAATTTAAACGTAAATGAATATATGTTATGTGTGTACATGAGCTGTATAGAAATGACAAGGGAGCCTTGTAACAGGATATTTATGGGTAAGGGAGAAAATCTATAGCAGAGTTGGCCTCAAGATTCGATTAGGACACTAGAGCTCAGGTGGTCAGGGAAGACAAAGATCTGTGTAAGTGACGATCTTAACTGAAGAGGAGAGGAATAAAATAAGACTCTCAGAGGTGGGAGCAGGAAACCATGGCATATCATGTAAATTTTTTAGTATATCTAGAGGATAATAAAAGATTTGGAGTGGGAAGGGGAGAGAGATGCATTTATAGACAAAGGAAGTATAGAAACCTTCCAAAAGTCAGTACAGAATCAAAAACAAATTTCAGAACCTTTCACAAATCCTTATCTTTACATAATATAATTCTCAGCTGACCTCTGAGAGTTAGAAAAAAAAATGGTGGGTAAATACCTTTGAACACAAAGGAATTCAGCCCTCCCCCGGAAAAAGCCAGTGTTGCAAACATCTTGCAGGAATTGAACGCCCAATTTCTCTTTTATCATCCTGAAAATCTTCATCCTCTTTGTTCTTCCACTGCTAGGTGTTACTAAATCAACCCCCTGAGGACCTCATTAATAGCACCAAATTTTTTCAGGAATGACATGACAAGACCCCTATGTCATTTCACATTTCTTTCTACAGCTCGTATTTCACTTGTAGGATCACAGAAATCCATATAAAGTGAGTTTAGAGAATTGATTTCCCATGAAGGAAATCTATCTTTCTTACTTAAATAGGCTCTCTTGGAATGGAATCACCATTTTACTTACCTTTGGGATACAGGACGCAGAACTTTTTTTCCTTTCAATGCACAGTAGTGGCAAGATGAGGACACAAAAAATGATACAGAAGCCTGGAGCCACTTCCAAACCTTTCCCTGCTGCTCTTCATTTTGCAACCTGTATTCTCAGTATGACATTCTTACCATTTATTCCCTTATTGGCTAACAGTTGTCCATGAGGCTTAAATACGTTTGTGTCTTTCTCCAATTTCCAGTTATCTCTAAGAATTCTATTAACTGGGGTATTTCTGTATTAGAGTATGGCTCCAAATGTGAAATAAACAACCATCAATGTAAGTTAGCTTTACAACATAGAGGAATACGGGGCTTAGAAGGAATTGGGTGGGGGTAGACAACTAAGGAACTTTTTAAATGTTTACTTGAAAATAGAATTTAGTTGTATAAACTGCCATAGACAATTTATTCCTCTCAGTTTTACTCAGGAGAGATACAATGCTTATATGCATAGAACCCGGAACATATATATGTGATCTGGGGCGTGTCTATACTTACACATCTGCTCACACATACACATATATTTATATGTATATGCATATGGATTTAATGCCTCTATATTTATGCATATGCACACACAGATGCATAAATGTGGGTGCAGGTCAAAAACATTTGTGTCTTTACGTCTTTTTAAAATCACACACGTTAGCATCATACAAGAATACGTTCTTCCATTTGTTGTTATTGTATAGTCCAAAAACACTATTAGGGAACAAAGACAGAGCATTCTGAGAAGAATCTTAAAAATGGTAATTTGATTAGCACAGGCCAGGATGGTCCTGGTTGATTTCTGTGGTCTCAGCTTCATTATCAATAACCCTCCCTCTAGTGATAATGAGGTTTGACTTGAGTAGGGCTTTAAGGATGGGAAACAGAAGAATACAATAATAAAAGCAGAGCCTGGTCTATCAAATGTGTGCCAGACTTCACAATCTCCGGCAGAGGAAGCTGGCCCTAGTGGGAACTGCATCCACACACACTTCAATGTCAGAGTATCTTCTAGAATATCTCCTTTATCTGCTGTCATATAAAATTACAGAAAGAGTGTTTACAGAATCTTTAAACATCATCTGAGAACTGAGGACAACTGCTTCACATAAAACATTCAAAATATGGCTTTAAAAAAGCTTATGAGATACTAAGACAGACAGAACTCCAGCACAGGTGTGAGGCCAAAACTGTTAGAAGCAGATTCTACTGAAGCCCATCTATGACGGCCGTGGAAATCACTTCGGATGCTTCACAATCAGCTTCCCATCTTAATTAAACATAGCAATTTATTTTTATGACTTTTATGGAACTATGATTAGGCAACTAGAGAAAAGAGCCACTAACATGCTGCTTATTCCACACAAGTCCTGCTCAACCAGGCCCAGAAGGCGAAGAAAACCGCCCAGCTCTGTTTGCAGATTCCTGACCCCTGAAGACGCACACGTCTGTAAGACAAGGGAGGCAATAGGTGCATTTCTGAAAAGTCAGCACAATGTTAAGTATTTACCTGAAGAAGATGAGTGTCATGAACTCCATCCCAGCCCCAAGCACTGTGGTCAGCGGAGTATCTTTCTGCCGTGTTTTATTGTCCAGAAAACATGCCACATAAATCTGTGCTGATGACTAGAGGAATGAAAACTGAGTCAAAAATGTCAACATTCCCTCCCGGAACTCAAACGTGGAGAACAACAAAGATAGCAGGATCGTATGGCTGAAGTTCATAACTTTGATAGAAAAGAGACTTCAACTCTACTGTACTGAAAACTTTCATTGCATAAAAATTGGCTAATTAATAATACGCTTGCTTTTAATCTTCTGAACTGGGGCTGCTTTGTGCCAAAATTTATGACCTATGTTTTCTTAAAGTTGGGGGATTTAAAATACTATTTTGTGTCTTCAGAGTCACAGCCAAGATAAGGACACGCTGTTCTGAGTATGTTTTAACATTGTCCTGAGTGTATTTAACTTGGCTCCCACTCTTGATGCCCTGAACAAGCCCCGGACCACTTCCATATTCCGTCAGTCTCTCTGTGCCTTTTGCCATCTGTGCCCTGATGTTTTGGTTCTTTTTGGCTTTTCCCCAGTTGTTCTGAGATAAGACTTAAATCGGATCTTGCTTATTCCTCCTACGATTAAAGCTCTGTGCCCGGCTCTAACTTGAATTCTATATTGTCAGACATCCTAAAATTATGATTAGATAAATGAGTAAGTTATGCTACCTCCCAGTAGGCATTCCTGAGCATCAGTTGTAGCATTCTGTGCAGTAGCCCATGATGGCAAAATTTCCTTGTCTCAGCAACTTTTGTACCTTCCTTATTTCCACTATCTTACTCCTTGCAATGCCACATAAAGTGTGACACTTTCTTATCTCTTCCCCAACGCCCCAGGAAAATGAACTAAGATTATTAATAGTATACTCTCTGTCAAGGCAGAGAGCATAATGGGCAAGGACTCGTGTTATTATAGTTATGTTTTGGGGGGTTAATTAGAATACTAGTGTACATGTCATGGAAATCACTTGTACTACCACAGAGAATGCATTCGTATAGCAAATATTAAGTCCTGATATGAAAACAAGATTTAAAAAACCCTGCATCTTGTGTTAAGCAGGAAATGCTTTCTCTCATCATTCCTTCCAGAGGCAGAGAAATAAAATGAGGTGAAATTAGAAATCTCTAAAATGGAATAGAAAAATCCTACTCATTATTATACAAATGTCACCCCAAAGTACCTCAATTTGTCACCCCCAAAGTGTTTTTTGTTTATTTAACTCTGGTTTTAATGTAATACCACAATTCAAGAATTAGATATTAGGGTAGTGCCTGTGGCTCAAGGAGTAGGACGCTGGCCCCATATACCAGAGGTGGCAGGTCCAGTTTTGGTCCTGGCCAAAAACTGCACACACACACAAAAAAAAAAAAAACCCAGAAAGAAAGAAAGATTAGATATTAGATGCATGGATCTATGCAATTATGGATATTGTCTACCCACGTGTGCTTATTAATATCATTGTTTTTTGCAAAGGCATAGTCTCACAAAAAATGCAGACAAATTAATGAACATGGGGGAAATACTGTAACTTTGCCATTTAATTTTCTACATAGTTCAGTTGGGGTTTTTTCTGTTTTTATTTAATTGAGGCTGTAAGCCAGAAAACAGAAAAAAAAAATTATTTCATTAAATAGAGTTCAACAGGAAAGTTAATTTACTTTAGTGTGAGGATATTAAATGCATGCCAAAATAGCAAGTTGAAAACTAAAGTAGGAATTAACGTTTCTCTCTCCATGTAAATTTGGGGTTGAACATTCAGAGAATTATTATTATTTATTCTTGTTTGGCTTAAATATATATATCTTGCCTCAGTTGATCTTTTTGTTTCCAAGATTGCTTCCCACTAAACAAATTAATTTGAATAGTCAGTGTTTGTTAGAAACTAAAACATTTTTTACATATTAGAATTAATTTAAATGCATTTTCCTTTGTTCTAAACATGTTGATCCATGCTGGTGATTTTATTGTAGGATCTTAAACGATTTTTTGACTCTTGGAGGAGATATGTGTACAACTTGACATGTCCTAGATAAAGAAAAACCTTGGGAAAATCTGAGGGGCTGCTGAATCACTCAGAATGATAAAATAATATGAATAATATTTTCATAATTATTTTTCACTCATTGCATTATCATTGGATTTTCTGGATTTTGTCTCTCCTTGAGCTTCTTGCCCCTTATTTTATTTATTTATTTTTTATTAAATCATAGCTGTGTACATTAATGCAATCATGGGGTACAATGTGCTGGTTTTATATACCATTTGAAATATTTTCATCCAACTGGTTAACATAGCCTTCATGGCATTTTCTTAGGTATTGTGTTAAGACATTTATATTCTACATTTAGCAAATTTCACATGTACCCTTGTAAGATGCACCATAGGTGTGGTCCCACCAAACACCCTCCCTCTAGGTATCCTCCCCTCCCCTCCCCTCCCTTTCCCCTTTCACCATATTCTTGGGCTATACTTATCCCTTATTTTTTGAGGAAACATTTTATTATTCAGTTGATTTTCTGTCATTTATTCTGTTAACTTAGTGCACAGGCAGTCCCATAAGGAAAAGAATATTTAGGATGAATAGCAGAGCATTAGAATATTAACTTCCCATTGCCTACCATTAGACTTTTGAGCCACATATATGCATATTGCAAGAATGGTGGATGCCTGCCCCCAATTTTTCATTTCAAAGATACATAGACGTTTTCAAATCCAGTGAATTCTACCTCATGAAAGTTTACTTGAAGTAAGAGTACTAAAAAGAAAACAACAGGCAATAGTATCATTAGAACTCATAGAACTTGTTCTGTATTTTATTTTATTTTATTTTCAGTTTTTGGTCAGGGCTGGGTTTGAACCCACCACCTCCGGCATATGGGGCCAGCACCCTACTCCTTTGAGCCACAGATGCTGCTCGGAACTTATTCTTAATACTATAATGATACTTTGAATCTACTTGACATTACACTAGCTGTTGTAAGATGACTCATGTATAAGTATGAAATTCAAATAGTCCCCATTTAACTCAATTTAATAATTTTACTTGGAGAATGTACAGTTGCCTTCTGTGAAACTTGATTCTTTAATGTCTCTACCTATTACTATGAACCTTGTTAAAACAATCTTTTTTAAAAATATAATTGTTTGTAAGGTGATATGTACTGCATGGGACAGACACTTATGCAAACACATACAAGTATAAACATTTTGCATGTCTGTATTTCCTGAAACCATAGTAGCAGTGTTAGCATGTTCAATAATTATTGATAACGACAATGCACATTTTTGCAAAATTACACTATAATCTGTATTCTCTATTATTTTAAACAAAAATTTAAATCTGATTTATGGCACAGTCTGAAGATTCCACAGGGTAGTCTAGATCGTTGCCTCTCAATTGTCTTTCCCCAAAAGACAGTGCCCTTAAACATCATCTTACTTGGCTTAGCAAAGGGTAGAAAAGCAGTTTGCTAAATAAATTGGACTAGAAAAAAAAGAAAAAGAAAAAGAAATTGGACTAGGCGTGGTAGCTCACGCCTGTAATCCTAGCACTCTGGGAGGCCAGAGTAGGTGGATTGCTTGAGCTTAACCAGTTCAAGAGCAGCCTGAACCAGAGCAAGACCTCATCTCTATTAAAAAAAAAAAAAAAAAAATAGCTGGGCATTGTGGCAGGCAC
>NW_003852635.1:871441-878057 GCF_000181295.1 Otolemur garnettii | reverse complement strand
GATTCTTCAGGAGGAGAGGTTGTACACTTGGGCATTTCTTGTGTCTTCCTTGAGATGTGAAACATGGGCATATTTGGACTGTTAGAATGGAGGGACAATTGGAAGTGATATTTTCTGGGTAGGAAAACACTACCATCTTTTTTTTTTTTTTTTGCTGTTTTTGGCCATGGCCAGGTTTGAACCCACCACCTCTGGTATATGGGGCCAGCACCCTACTCCTTTGAGCCACAGGCACTACCCCATAGACTAATTTTTTTCAATATGTAGCTGTATCTTGTTTGTTAGTATCTTATTGAAATTTTTTGCATTGATATTCATTAATGACATTGGCCTACAGTTTTCTTTTTCAGTTGGGTCCTTTCTTGGTTTGGAAATCAGGGTGATATTTGCTTCATAAATTGTGTCGGGGAGGATTCCTTCCATTTCTATGTTTTGGAATAGGTTATGCAATGTTGGTACGAGTTCCTCTTTGAGGGTTTGATAGAAGTCTAGTGTGAAACCATCTGGTCCAGGGATTTTCTTTTTTGGAAGATTTCATATTGATGCAATGTCAGTGAGTGATATGGGCTTATTCAACAAATGTAACTCAAACATTTACATCCTTGCATCAATCTGAAATTTGAAAAAAAAAAAAAGAATGTAAAAAAAGAAAAAAAGAAATTGGACTAAAAGTAACCTTCAAGTTGAAGAATAAGTCCAGTCCTGCTGAATTCTGGTTATACAGTAACACTTTTACTGTTTTCCTGTGGAAATATATTTATACCAAAACCTTCTATCATCATTTGAACTATTTTAATTTTATATATTTCAGAGAATAAAAATAATTTATATTTCTATATGATTCCAGTCCACGTTGTAAACTCAAATTTTGCAGAGCCTTCCAAATCAAAAAATTGTAGTTTTAGAATTTTAGATGTGCGTTTTTAAATGTGAAGCATACAAATTAATATGTCTTTTTATAAACACATTGTCTTTGCCTTAAATTGAGAAAATCCAACACCATTTATCTTTCTCTTCTGTCTGGGAAGAGGTCTCCTACGTTCATATCTAAGTGTAGCTGATTTTTATTTAAAAAGATGCTTATATTGATGTCATTTGTATAACACCGAGGAGCTGATGATACATCCATTATATATAGTATATTCTTTATAATTCAGATGTATACTCTCAAGTAAACAAAATTTAGAATGATCACATTTGTTGGAAGCACTAAATGAATTCTTGATTTACCTTTCATGTTCTTTTCCCATTGCCCAAAACTAATTCTTTCATCTTGTCTAGAGAATATGACACTCTTCCTTGTCATTATTTTTGGAACAATACACCTGCACACATGAACCACACACTCACACGCGCCATAGACAAACACGTAGTGCTTCATTTTTTGGAATTTGCTTTAAAATCATTCCAAATACTTGCGATTCTGCACTGAAGGACTGTAGACTGCTGTTAGAAAGCCAAATTGAATTATGTGTTCTCAGATTGTCAAAGACTAAGAAATGTTGATAGAAAAAGTCTTTCCTTTACTGACACAAATACCATACATCAGCGAAGTGAACGCCGCATTTGGCTCTATCAGAGATGCCAAAGATATTCTTTCAATGTGCAGATTTTGTTTATCTACTAAGATAAATATTGTCTTTTATAATCTCTCTCTCTCTCTCTCTCTCTCTCTCGCTCTCTCTATATACATTTCATTTCTCAGTGGACTTGTAGCTAAGAAAGTGAGCAAACAAAGAAAGTTGCTCCAATCTAGTTTTGAAATGAAGCATCAGAACCATGAAATTACTTTGTAGACCTAGAAAATTAGTGAAGTATTTGAAAGTGTTAGGTACCTTATTTCTGAATCCTTTAAAATGATGATTTTAATATTCTCCTTTATTAGTATTATCCAGCTAATATTGGGGAAGAGATCTGCCTTAAGTAGTGCTAATAACGTTATGTCTGAAATTAATTTCTTCAACTTTTAATAAAGCATATCTATTGAAATTATCACCACCATCCTTCACCTCTATTTATACTCAAGATCTAGACTGAATTTTACTAGAGTATGTGATGTCTCTTGTTAGCTAATAAGCTGTGTGATAATATCCTAAATCTCTTACAAAGTCACATGAGAAACTTGTAGAATAATGTGAATAATATACTTTCTGCTAGTTGCATAATTACATGGTCCATATACTCCAGCCTTTGTCCAGCTACCTGAGGACAATGAGCTATACATACAGGAGATGTGAAGTCACTGTGGATTGAAGCAGTCAAAACCATTTTGAAAACTTCTAGCACCTCTGTTCCTTTTGAGTGATGATTGTGAAGGCTCATATAGTGAGTCCACGTGGAAGCTGTTCTAGAGATCCACCCAGTCAGTAGCACAATTTCTATGAGCAAAAAGTAGGCCTGTATTGGTCAAGGCCTTGCTATTTGGAGGGCTGTATATTTCCTCACCATAAATGCAGATTATCCTCACTGATACTACGCATAATATATCTTTACTATTACCTATTCATCAAATAAAGGGTTCTAGACCAATTAACCCAGAATATCTTCATATTTCACTTACAATCATAATCCAAAGAGCGGGAGGGAAGCCTGGAAGACAGAAGTAATTTACTGAGGGTGGTGCTATTTGTGTACCCAAATCAAGCGTCTTTTGAAAAATCTGCTACAGAAGCATACACAGCATTGTCTACTTCCTTTTCTAACATTCTCTAAACCATTCTGGTGTCACTTGGGAGAATTTTCAGTAAGTGAGTCCCCAGCAGTAGGCCCCATCTCTTCATTGTTCTTCCTGCAATACCTGCCCCAGTGCTTAGAGAAGAGTAGGCGGGGTAAACAAACCTTGCATGAATAAATGGTTATTTGACAGCAAACCTGGGAGCGAAGCAAAGTTTTGATCTTAGTTACCCTTAGATATCTAGACTCAGCCATGTTCCTTAATATCTGAAGAAGAGACTTCTGCTCCCAAACTGTAATGTGAGAAAGTGTGTTTAACCGGAAGAAACTTGCATCTTACTAATTTCTTGGCAAAAGATCAATGCTCTTTTTGGTCTCATAAACTCCTAACTCAATTAAGAAGTGTCTGTGGTTGACAAAGTTAGAAGCAGCATAGAGAAGAAATAAGAAAACAGATGAAAGAAAGGGCTGAAAAAGAGGGAGTCGGGGACTAGAATAGATGTCGGGTAGAGATAGGGGTGCTGGGCAGACCACTGACAAGAGAGCATGCATTGTGTGGATAGATAACTGGATCAGTGAAGTCACCGAAATAGTGAATTCTTCACAATATTTTAGACAGAGATTGAGTTGAAAACTCATCTAGATATAAAAAATTGAAATAATGCTATTCTTTTCTTATATTAATCAACACTAGGTGATAAGTACTATGCAGAGCGCTTTGCATAGATTAATCAATGTTCAGCTCACTCACTATATCTTAGTTTATGCGTGTTATACCAGAATAATTATTAATAGCTTCCTTTTGCAAAGTGTTCTGATTAGAACAAAAACTAATATGGTCCACTTAGCCATATAGGACTTTTTCGTTTT
Organism: Otolemur garnettii; assembly: GCF_000181295.1. NCBI lineage: Eukaryota > Metazoa > Chordata > Mammalia > Primates > Galagidae > Otolemur > Otolemur garnettii. The sequence continues at coordinate 874,514 of NW_003852635.1, read as the reverse complement.
AGCTTTGAAGACTCTCTGTGTCATTATTATTCCTATTTTTCAAAAGGTGAGAAAAATTAGGCCAAAAAAATTGAGTTACTTGTCTCTAGCTCTCAAATGACTAATAAATAATAAATCAGATAGTAAGTCTCTGTAATATTTGTTCTTAACCACAAAGCCTTACTGCTTTTCTCTTTCCAGGAATGTGTCTGTTGTATTCAGAAATAAATATTCCTTCACCTTGATTGATTGGATATTCCCAAATTATGCTTTAAGAAAATCTGAAGAGCCTCAGAAATAATGTTGTGTAATGGTGCCTCAGTAGCACTGTAGGCGCTATCCATCATTTGAAGATCTAGAGCTTAAATAATGAACGAGGATGACTGGAGGAAACTATGTGTCCCTGCCAACCCTTAAACCTCAGCAGACAATGGAAAAGGAGTGAGTCAGTGACTTATTAGCCGCATGGATGTTACTAATGAGTGAAGCATTTTCCTTCATGCAGAAAATACTATACTGAGTTTTGAGTTTATATATTTTTTAGATATTATTAATACATCAATATCTCTAAGGGTTCAATGTTTCTAAGCCAGAACTAAAACTTAATAATGTTTGGAAGTAAAGCTGTCACTTTATTTTTTAAAGATAGTTTATCCATTTTTTTTTTTTTTTTTAAGCAAGGTGGCCTGAAATGAGCCTTACTTCTAGTGACAGCATCTCTACAAAGTTTAGCAGTTTCTCCCAGGGACAGCATTTCACAACGCTCTGGCCTTATGTAAATAAAGGAGGCCAATGGATTGAAGAGTCACATTTCTTGAAGACAACAAATTTACTTCTTGTCTTAGTTTGAATTTCTAAATTCTCTAAATATGAAAAACACTGATTTACTTGTGGAATAAACTATAGATTTTGATCATCAGCAATTAGCGGTGTGCATTTGTTGTGATGCTTGAATTTTGCAGAGGCCCAAAAATTCAGCTATAGTGCGGAAACTGCATCTCCTCAAACACCACAAGGACAAATAGGATCAATTAACTAGGGAAGTCTTAAAGCAGGATAAGCTTCAGCACCTAAAGCAGGTCCAGTCTTTATAAATATTCTAACAAATTAAGTTTCGTATGAGATTTTAAAAAATAACAAAAAGGTGTATACCAACCACTCAGTGCCTGTTGCTCAGTGGCTAGGGTGCCAGCCACATACATCGGGGCTGGTGGTTTTAAACCCAGCCTGGGCCAACTAAAACAACAATGACAATAACAACAACAACAAAAATAACTGGGCATTGTGGTGGGCACCTATAGCCCCAGCTACTTGAGAGACTGAGGCAAGAGTATTGCTTGACCCCAAGAGTTTGAGGTTGCTGTGAGCTGTGATGCCACAGCACTCTACCCAGGGTGATAGCTGGAGACTCTGTCTTCAAAAAAAAAAAAAAAAGCGTATACATTTATGTTTGTATAGCATTTGTAATTCTCACATACAATTAAAACTATTTTTTTTATTTCAAAATATCCTGGGGGTACAACTGTTTGTGTTACACAGATATCATGTACAATGCTTAAGTTGGGGCATTTAGGGAGTCCATTACCACAATAGTGTTCACTGTACCCAATAGGTAAGATTTTATCCCTGGCCCCTCACACTCTTCCTTCTTTGTGCTTCTTTAACCTCCTTGTGCCTGTGTATGTCCATTGTGTAGTTCCTAATTATCAGAGAGTACCTGTGGAGTGTGTTTGTTTTTTCCATACCTAAGATACTACATTTAGGAAAATAGGTTTCAGTTCCATCCAAGTTGCCACAAAAGACATGCCATTCCTTTTTTATGGCTAAGTCGTACTTCTCCATGTACATAGTTCACATTTTTCCCCCACTCACCAACTGATGAGCATTTAGATTTCTTCCACATCTTTGACATTGTGAAATGTTCTCCAATAAACATTTGAATGTGGGTATCTTTTTGATAAAATGACTTCACTTCTTTTCCTTTGAGGAGACATCCTGTAATGAGATTGCTGAATCAAATGGTGGGTCTACATTTAGTTTTTAAGAAATCTGCAACCTGTTTTCTGTAGCATTTGTACTAATTTGCATCCCCAACACGAATGCACAAGAGTTCCTTTCTCTTTGTATCCACGCCAGCATCTATTGGTTTTTGACTTTTATAACGGCCATTCTGCCAGGGAAAGGTGGTATCTCTTTGTGGTTTTCATTTGCATTTCCCTGGTGATTAGTGATGCTGAGAATTTCTTCATGTTTATTGGCCATTTGTCTATGTGCCTTTGTAAAACTTCTATTCATGTGTTTTGCCCACTTTTTAACAAGTTTTTTTTTTTCTTTTTCTTTCCTGGTGAACCTTTTGAGTTCTTTGTAGATTTGGGATATTAGCCCTTTGATGGATGTACAGTTTGTTAATATTTTCTCCTGTCTATAGGTTGTCTATATATCTGCTGCTTATTTCCTTTGCTGTGCAGAAGCCTTTCAACTTAATTAGGTCTCATTGATTTATTTTTCTAATTTCTATATGTATTTGCCTTGGCTTCTTAGTCTTAAATTCATTGGCTGGGCTGATGTCTAGTAGAGTTTTTCTTATGTTTTCTTCCAGAATGATTGTGGTTCTATGCCTTAAATTCAATTCTTTTGTCCTATTGAATTAATTTCTGTATATGGAGAGAAATAGAGGTCCTGTTTCATCCTTGTACTTGTGCCTATTTAGTTTTCCCAGAACCATTTTTGAATAGGCCTTCCTTTCTCCAGTGTATGTTGTCTGCTTTGTCAAAGATCAACCTACAAAGTTGGTTGTAGGAAATTGGATTTATATCTGGGTTCTCTATTCTGTTCCAATGGTATATGTCTCTGCTTTCATACAATACCATGTTGTTTTGGTTACTATATCCTTGTAGTTTAATTTGAAGTTGGATAATGTGATGCCTTCTGATGTTCTTTTTGCTTAAGATTACTTTGGCTGTTAGAAATCTTTTCTGGTTTCAATTAAAGAACAGAATAATTTTTTAAAAATCGATGAAATAAGATATTGATATTTTGATGAAGATTTCATTGAATCTGTAAATCACTTTGGGCAGCATGGACTTTTTTTTTT
>NW_003852635.1:849780-870530 GCF_000181295.1 Otolemur garnettii | reverse complement strand
CATTCTGATGGCTGTCTGCTTGCCTTACTTACTGTGTTCTTGGCTGTGCAGAAGCTCTTTAGTTTGATCAGGTCCCAATAGTGTATTTTAGCATGGACATTTTAGCAGTGTTGACTCTATTTGTCCACAAGCATTGAACATTTTCCTATTTGTTTTTGTCATCTTCAATTTCTTCCATCACTGGTTTATAGTTCTCCTTGTGGAGATCTCTCAGCTTCTAGATTAAGTATAGTCCCAGGTATCTGATTTTTTTTGTAGCTATTGTAAATGGTATTGAGTCCTTCATTTCATTCTCAGCTTGACTGCTGTTATTATAGAAATGGTACTGATTTTTATACATTGACCTTGTAACTTCAAACTTGGGTAATTTTATTTATCAATTCCAGGAGTCTTTTGGTGGATTTTGCGGGGGGAGGGGGGTTTATAGTACAAGATTATATTTTCAGGGAACATGAATAGTTTGGCATCCTCCTTCCTGATTTGGATATTCTATATTTCTTTCTCGTGCCTCATTGCTCTGACTATGGCTTCTAGTACTACATTGAATAGATGTGGGGACAATGGCCACCCTTGTCTTGGTCTGGTTCTTAGGGCAAATACTTTCAACTTTGGCCCATTCATTATGATGTTTGCTATAGGTTTATCATACTTAGCTTTTATAACTTTGTGGTATGTTCCTTCTACGCCCACTTTGTAAAAGATTTTTATTAAGAAAGGGTGCTGGATTTTATCAAATCCTTTTTCTGCATTTCTTATATCTGTTGATATAATCCATGTGGTCATTTTTTCGCTTCTATGTATGTGATGAATCCTGTTTATTGATTTTTATATGTTAAACTATCCTTTCTGAGATGCAACCTACTTAGTCATGGTGAATTATCATTTTGAATGTGCTGTAGAATTTGGTTTGGTAGTATTTTGTTGAAGATTTTTGCATTTAAGTTTGCAAGAAATATTGGTCTGTCTTTTTGATGTAAATACAGAAGGCTATGAATATCTGTCTAACACTGCTTCCTCTGTATCCCATAAATTTTAGATGGCCATGTCATAATTTGTCATTCAGTTCAAACAATCTATTGAATTTCATCATAGTTTTATTATTGATGCATGGATCATTCAGAAGCTTATTGTTTAATTCTTATAACTCTGTGTGGATTTCCAAGAGTTCTGCTTTGCATTGATTTCTAGTTTTTATTCCACTGTGATCTGAAAAGATACAGGGAATGATTTCAGTTTTCCTGAATTTGCTGAGATTTGTTTTGTGGCTTAAAATACGGCCTGTCTTAGAAAATGTCTCACGTGCCAATGAGAAGAATATGTAGTCTGCAGTTTTGGGGTAGCAACTTCTACAGATGTCTGTTAGGTCCATTTGTTCAGTGTCCTGTTTAAGTCCAGTGTTACTTTGTAGATATTCTGCTTCAAGGATCTGTCTAGTTCTGTCAGTGGAGTACTGAATTTCCCAGACATAATAGTATTGCTGTTCATCTATTTGATTAGTTGTAGTAGTATTTTACATAAAAATCTTGTAGTTCCTGCATTAAGTTCTGCATAAAATTGCTACATCATATTACTGAATTTTTCCTATTATCGTTATATAATGACAATCTGGTTTTTCTTTACCATTTTCTAATTTTAAATTCTGGTTTTTTTTATCTGATATGAGAATAGCTACACCTGGTTGCTTTTGTTTCCCATTTTCATGGATTATTTTTTTCTATTCTTTTATCTTTAATCAATAAATATCTTTGTAAGTGAAACTAGATGGGTTTCTTGGAGACAAGATACAGGGGGAATATGTTTTTATTCCATGTAGCCAATCTTTATCTTTTAAAGGAGCATGAAGACCATTTACATTCAATTTTAGTATTGATATGTGAGGTCCTGTTCAGTTCATCATCTTGAATAATACTTGGTTGCTTTTTCTTCCTTGTGTTATTGTTTTGTAAGAGTTGTGAGCTTTAAGTTTTGGATGTTTTTACATTGGTAGGTATCAACTGTTATGTGCAGCTTCCATGTATAAAATACTTTACAGCATTTCCTGTAGACAGGTGCAGTTCTACAAAAAAAAAAAAAAAATCCCTTAGTGTTTGCTTGTGTAGGGAAAACTTTAATTCCTCTTCATTTATGAAAATTAGTTTTGCAGGATACAAAATTCCTAATTGGCAGTTATTTTTATTTAAAAGACTTAAAATAAGACCCTCAATACCTTTTTGGTTTGAAAGGTCTCTGCTGAGAGCTCTGCCCTTTATAACTTGTTGCTTTCTTCTTCCAGTCTGTAGAATTGTCTCATTCACTTTGACTTTGGTCTAGCTGAAGATTATAGATTTTGGTGATCTTCCATTTGCTGTGAAACTTCCCAGTGCTTGATGACCATCTTGTATCTGTTTATCTAAACTTCTAGCAATATTGGGAAATTTTTCCTCTATTAGTCTCTCAAATAGGTTTCCCATGCTTATTGCTTTTTCTTCTTTTCCTATAGGGATACATATGATACTTATGTAGTTAGCTTTCCATAATCTTGCATCTCTCTCAGTAATTGTTCATTTGTCTTTGATCTTTTTACTGCACTTTTTACTGACTGGGTTACTTCAGAATTGTTATTTTAAAGCTCTACATTTCCTTCTCCTGCTTGATGTAGTCTTGGTAATGTTTTCTGACATATTTAAAAATTCTTCAAATGACTCGATTTAAATTCTGTTATCTCTTTTCTAAAATGTTTTCTGTCTCTTGAGCATTTTTCATTTATATCATAAATTTGGGGGGGGGATTAGATAGTTTTCTACTGCCTTTTTGATTCCATGAATCTTATTTACCATCCATAATTTTTTTTTTTTTTTAAGAGACAGCATCTCACTTTACTGCCCTCCATAGAGTGCTGTGGCATTACAGCTCATAGCAACCTAAGCAGCCTCCAACTCCTGGGCTTAGGTGATACTCTTGTCTCATCCTCCCAAATAGCTGGGACTACAGGTGCCAGCCAGAATGCCTGGCTATTTTTTGTTGCAGTTTGGCCATGGCCAGGTTCGAACCCTCCATCCTTGGTATATGGAGCTGGCGTCATCCGTATACCAAGACAGGTGCCACTCTGCCATCCATAATCTTAATTCCATTTCTATCATTTCAACAATTTCCTTTTTGTTTTAGGCCATCACTAGAGAGCTATTGTGATTCATTAGAAGTATCAAGATAGACAGTTGCTTCATGTTGTTGAAGTTTTTATGCCTCCTCATCTGGGGCTATTTCTTTCCATCAAAAAAGCAAATATGGTACATCCATTGAGTATGGTGCAGTGAAGAGAGGAACAGTCCCCCCTTGGGTCCTACTCCAAAAGTTTGACCAGGCAGGAGAAGAACGGATACACTATGAGCCTTTAACACTGCTTTTCTGCTGCATCTCCCTTGTTGCCGTATGATTGTCACTGGGCCACCATGGCAGGACCAGCCCCTGGTACCAAGCATGCCCACAAGGTGGAATTGGCCAGTAAGACATGGCTTGTGCATAGAATAGAAGAGCTCCACTGGGTCTGGCACACATGTCTGCGGGCCTAGGAAGCTGAGGTGCTAGATGCATGGTCTGGGCAAGATCAGCACAGTGTGCAGCACAGAACACAGCAGGTGCATAGAAGGCATGGGGTGGAGCAGGACCCCGGGACAGCGTGGAGCCACAGGCAAGGTGCCTACTTAAGATGAGGCAGGTTTGCTGGGTGTGGTGCCATTGCATCTGGGCCAGAGGGGTCATGAGCTGGGCCATGTGAGTGGGATAGGGCACATATGTAGGCTGGTTGAGTTCAAGGAGTAAAGACCACCCAGATCCAAAAGCCATGGCAGTGTTGGCCTTTCAGGCAGGTAGTGGGTGCAGTTGTGATACAGCTGTCCCAGGAATGGTCAGTAGGTGCTGAGGGCTACTGACATGTGCTCTGCCTAGGTCTCATGGGAAATGGGATCACCTAGGCCACAGCTGCAGGTACTTGGTACTTGGTCCTTGGTCCTTAGTCTTCTACTTTACCAGGGATCCTTGTGTCAGTGGCTTCAGGGGTGTATACCACATGCCTACGGGATGTGCAACAGCACTGGGATTCCCTGTTTCCTCCTCACTTGACAGGGACAAGGAGGAGGCTGTGGTTACAGATCTTACCCCCCAGGTTAAAGTAGTGTTCCAGAGTTTGGGCTTTGCAGTGACACCAACCACAGTTCCCAGGGCGGGCATACCAGACATTCCTTTTCTCTGCAGTAATGCATCTGCACCGCCTGCAGGCAGGTCTCTGGGGCAACCTGGAGGCCTGCTGCAGGAGCGGGCCCCTTGCCACTGCAGTATTGTCTGCAGAAGCGTGGAGCATGGCCTTTTCTCCTCTTTCTCTTTCCCTCAGGTGGGCACCTTCCCCATTTACCTCAGTCCTGCTGAGCAGCTCTATCTTCCCTGTTTCACTCCATGGAATCCCATTGTTCACACCATAGATCCAAAGGTGGGTATCTTCCCTCCATTTCTCATCACTAATTTAACTGCATAAATAAGTATGAGTTTGATAATGTTTATTTATTTATTCATTACTGACATAGAGGAAAAAATAGTTTTCATATACTTTTTAAGCCCATATGAGGCAGATGGTTTATGACCCAAAAAAACGATGCACCTCAGGATAAATTAATATGGGAAATTATAATTGGGTTTTAGACATTGTATGTAACGTATGTCTTCACTTTCCATGACTAAAAATGGATGCATGTAGCAATATTTATAAAACATACAAGAGTTGATAAATGCCTTTTCCAAGTTTTACAATGAAAAGCATGTAATGTTTTTAGCATTTGTTGATTAATTCTAAAATTTTACATTTCCAAAATGTTTTACTCTTATTTTTTTATTGAAAGCACATGGATATTTGTAACATATGTCAAAATAGCCACCAAATCTCCATCAGTCAGTGAATGATAGATAATCATGCAATGAAATACTATTCAGCAATTAAAAGAAGCAAACTATGGATACAAGCTGCTACCTGGCTTCAAAAACATTATGCTTAGTGAAAAATCCCTAAAATAAGATCTGACATGTTATTGATCCCACTGAGATGATAAACCCAGAAAAATGGAAATCTGTGGAGACAGTGGTTACCCAGGATGGGTGTGTGTGTATGTATTCACAGTTTTGTGCATTAGTGTTACACATATAATCCGGGTGATTAAAATGTGTTAAAAGTGATTTATAATGATAGCAGCACAGCTTAGCAAATTTATTGAGATATTATTGCATTCTATATATGCTACTTAAAATTGATGAATTATGAGATAGATAGTAACTTTAGTTACTGAAAACAGAAAGGGAGGTTATTTGAGTGCATAGAGAAGTAGAAAGAAACTTATTTCTTATTTATTTATTTGGATAAAATGGAATAAAAGGAAAATAAAAAGTTCACATAATATGAAAAATAAAGAACACTGAGTCTTGTGAGGTGCAGCAGGATTATATGTTCAGCCACTAAAATTCTCCCAATAATCTGAATAGAAGTTAGCTTGTTGGGGTTGCTACATACAGGTAAAAGGCAATGAAGTATAGCTGATCACTTTTCTCATAGTTATCGATATTTAAAATATTAGCTTGCTACAACTAATCTTCAAGCTTTTATAAGTAGCCCTCTGAGAACTGCAATAATCATATATATGAAATAATTACAGAAAAAAATTTTAGCTCCTTTTTTATGTTTCTTCACATGAAATGTTTTAATATTAAATTTAAGTTGCTTCTTATATTTCTGTTATTAAAGATATCAAAGAATAGCTTCATTATTACAGGTTGCCTATGTTATATACATTTTTTTGAATTTTCTACATACTTTGCCTCACACGATTTGGTAAACGATATTATCCAATCTCTCTAAGAAATAATGATGCTGCTGAGTTTTACTGTGCTACCAGATTCTTCTATTCATTTAAGGTTTTTGTGACGTAGGACTAGGGTTTTGTTTCTTTGCAGGATTATTGGTGTCATCTGAAACCTCCAATCCATGCCTCTTTCATCTCTGTTCAGTAAATATTACCTACGAAAAATGTGTTATGCCACATTTTTGTAAAAACTTCTCTGTGTTTAAACTTTAATAAGTTATTCTCAAATACTATGTTTAAAAATCAGTAAATTCTTTTTGTGTATTATTGAAAGCTTGTTAAACAATCATTAATTGCAAAAACCATAAAAAAGAGAAATAATGTTCCCAAATTTAAAAATGAGTTTTCCATATGAGGTCTATGAGATCTAATACTGTCATTGAAAATAAATATGGCAATAAGATAACACATATTCTGCCACTTTACACTGTACTGATAGTCTCAGCAGAATCTGGTAGCTTAAGGGCTTTCTTGATAATTCAAGAAAAAAGTAGGCAATTCACAGGTTCAATTTGAAAGAAAAACGTAAACAAATAGAAGTAAACACCAAAGACAAATTTATTAAAAATCAGTTTTTATATGATTGCATTATAGACTTCTGGATATGTCCTATCTGGGGATTAGTTACAATGAACCTGGTTTTCCTAGAAACAATCTCAGATTCACCACTTTCCACCTCCTCTTTTTCCCATCCTCCTGCCTCACACATATTCTAAATTAAACATATGAGACTAGAAGTGTAGTGGTTCAATGCTGAAAAACTCAATATAGCCGTTCCCTCTTATCCACAGGGAAATGTATTGATGCCCCCAGTGGGTGTTTGAAACCACAGATAATACTTAACCCTATCTAGATAGGGTACAAATTTCTTCTCTCTTCTTCACAATTTCGTCAGAAGATTATTCTTAATATAGGTCTTAGCAACCTCAGAATATATTTTTCTTTCCTTAGGTTAAAAACTTGCATCTTTTCACTTAAGGAAAGGACTATAAGCTTCTCTATGGTATATCCAAATTGCCAGCATCACTAGTCTTGAATGTGGGGCCATTATTAAATAAAATAAGAGTGACTTGAACATATACACTGGATCCCTGGGTTGTTGATCTGATAACCTAGGTGGCTATAACGTGACTGTTAGGTGGGATCAATATGCTGGACAAAGGGGGGACTCACATCCCAGTGGGACAGAGTCGGATTGTACCAAATTCCAACAAGCTACTCACAATAGCAAAATGTAAAGCTTACGAATTATTTATTTTTGGAATTTTTCATTAAATATTTTCAGAGTATGATTGAAATGTTGAAAACTGACTACTGTACTTCCTTTCACACATTAGCTAATCAGAACAGTGATTTCTCACTCCTATGTACATGTCTTGTTGGAATTCTGCATCTTTAAATTTTCAAAAACTGAGGTCATACTCATGCTGCAAAATGGAAGTTATCTTTAACAATAATTTTTTAGTACAAAAGCAAAAACTTATAGAAATAATTTTAAGATATTGTCAAACACAAAAGGCGATTTAAAAGTATTCACAATTCTATTATCATAAAAACTAATCTTACTATTTTGGGAATATGTCTCTAATAAGATTTCAAGGAAATTATATTCACATTATATGTAACAGTGTGGGATGCTTTTGAAAATAATAATATACCTTAGATAATTTACTATGCTTTTAGGCAGATGGCTTCTATAATAAAATTTTTAATGATGGCAGAGTATTTCAACATTTCATGATATATTTCACAAGTCTGTTCTTGTTGGAGGTCAAAAATATTTTTGATTTTATAATTATGAAAAAATTATGGTGGGAAAATATTTGTAGCTATCTGTAACAAAATTGTTAGGATACAACTTATAGATAAAAATTGCTGGTGCAAAGGACATGCACATATTTAAAGTGTATAAAAGCTAATTTATGTTTGTATCAACTTAAACTTTCATTAAGAATCCTTCCTAATGGATTTGTTTTATTTTTCCTAAATAATATCTTATAGGAGATACATCAGCATGATCCTGATAGTAAATTTTGATTTGTATCAGTCTGAAGAAGTTATTCAACTGCTTTTGATACCAGTTTTTCTGGATATAAATTTTAGATTGCTCATAATTTTTATCCACCATCAGAGAGAGAAAGAGAGAGAGAGAAAGAAAGGAAGGAAGGAAAGAAGGAAAGAAAGAAAGAGAGAGAGAGAGACAGAGAGAGAGAGAGAAAGAAAGGAAGGAAATAGAGAAAAAGAGAGAAAGAGAGAGAGAGAGAGAGAGAAAGGAAAGAAGGAAAGAAAGAAAGGAAGGAAGGAAGGAAGGAAGGAAGGAAGGAAGGAAGGAAGGAAGGAAAAGAGAAGAAAGAGAGGAAGAAATTTGAGACAGAGTCTCATTCTCTTGCCCCAGGCTTGACTGCTGTGGGCTCAGCCTACCTCACTACAATCTCAAATTCTTGGGTTCAAGTGATTCTCCTCCCTTAGTCTCTGGATTAGCTGGGACTAAGGGCCCCCACCACACCTGGCTAATTTTTCTATTTTTACTAGAGATAGGGTCTCACCTTTGCTCAGGCTGGTCTGGAACTCCTGATCTTAAGCAATCCTCTCACCTTACCTCAGCCTCCCAGAGTTCTGGGATTGTGGGCCTGAGCCACTGTGGGGAGCCTAGATCTAGTATTCTAGTCAGCTGAGTTGCTTTCTCCTTATTTTAAATGAGTGCTTGGTTGTTTCTGGATGATGAATGTCACTCACTGTTTTGCTGTTCTGGACATTCACTCCAGTATGATTAGGTTTGCCTGACACCTTTTTGTTAATTCTGCTTAGGCTTTATTTTTTTGGTGATATCTATATCTATGGATTCATGTATTTATCAAATTACAAAAAATGTGAAGTCTTATCTCATTGCATTTTTCTCTCCTTCATATTCTGTATCTTTTTGTCTTTTCTTAAACTAATATTCAATACTCAAATTCTTTTCCTCTTCTTTTATATTTTTTACCTCTTTAGCAGCTTGGGCTGCACTGTGGGCCATCTCCTCACATCTCTCAGTTTACTACTGCAATTCTAATGTCTTGGATTCTTTAACACATTTGTTTATAATTTTAGTTATTATATGTTTGATTTCTAAAAGTTCTATTATTTTGTTTTTCAGTTGTGCTGGCCTTTTCCGTGCTCTCATGTTTCGCTTTGAGTCTTCCTTCTTATCTTAAAAATTGTATGCATGTTTAGTTAGACATCATGATGGCTTAAAAAATGGCCAATGACGTGGGAATATATTCAGAGGACAGTTTCAGTTTCTGTTACTTTAAGGAAATAATCTCCTTTGTTATGTTTCAGCACTGCATTTGATGGAATATCTGTTTACTTATTCAAATACATATATTTTGCTGAAATTATTTTTGCCTTATCTGGCCTGCCACGTTAACAGATCTTAACATTTTAAATGATTTTACTTTAGATCTTTCCCAGATTACAATATGAATAGCTACATTTTATTCTCTTATATTTTAGATTTAAGTATCTAGAATGTTTACGTTCTTTGAAAAATTAAAAACCTTTTCTTAAAATTCCCTATAATTGTGCGCTTTTCATTGGGTAGTTCTTTGAGCTATTTTTAAAAATGTATTCTCTAATTGGCTCAGTTTATTAAGTGTGATTATTTCTATCTTTATGTCCTTAATATTTTTTCATTATCATAATATTTTAGGAACATTTCTTATAAAATGATGGTTCTGGACAGAGTGATACTGTTTCTCCTTCTTCTTCTCCGTGACCTCATCTGCATCCCTGCCTGCTCCTCACCTTCCTCTCCCATCTCCTCCTCGTTCTGTTTCTTCTCCTATACGAATACTGCACAAGTGTGAGTTGCCTTTTGCTTCTTGGGACTGCCAGTGATGATATTCTGTTTTTTACTTCAAAGAAACGGTTGCTTCAATTTAATAATTTCTATTATCTTCCTTTTTCTTCCAGATTTAATAATGTTTTCCAGGTTTTTCTTCCACCTAATTGTTCTGAGCTCACTTACTGGTTCTTTCCTCACTCAGTTCAATATGCAATAAATTAAATTTCCTTTATTAATTTTGGAATGTAAATATTCCCATAGCCATGAACATCCTTCTGAGGAAAATGTCATCCTAGCTAATAGTTCGTATACAAATTCTTGGTTATTTTCAAACAATTTATAATTTCAAGTTCTTTTGCTTTTTGAACCAAGAGTTATTTAAATAGTTTTAAGTTGTGAGTTACTTTTTAATTTTTTGCTATTTATGACCAGCATGGTCACAGAGCAGCATATTTCATTTCTATATTTTGGAACATACTGAGGTTTTATTTTTGCCAAGCATAGAAAAACATGGGCATGTGTCGATTTCAAAAGTCTATTCTATTATTTTTGTTATATAAAGGATTCTCTCACATTCTCCCATTTAATCAAACATATTATTGTACTACATAAAACACTGCAGTTTATTGTTTTCATCCTTATTGTGCCAAAGTTGAGAACGGTATTAAGTGTGATTTCTTTTAATATTGTTATATAATATGTTAATGTTCATCTTAATGTCTTTTGAAAGTTAGAAATTTAGGAATCAAAGACTTTTCTTATTCCCTCTCCTTGACTTTGAATTGTTGAAATTATATAGATACTTATATCTAGGTTAATGTGTTTAAAAATATTTCACTTAACCTATCTTTCAAGATTTGATGTAGCACTTCAGAAATATATGACAAAGATTATTTAGAAAACTGTACCCCATATTGCTCATATTTCTGATAAATATCAGTTTTCTTACATATAGTTTCTTTTGTTTTTGGTGGCATTCACATGTAGGCATATATTTCTGAAGATTGGTATGTCTCAGAACCTCTCTCTCTTTACTTGACCAACATTGCTAGATTTGGAGTTCTAGGGCAAAAAAAAATGTACCTTTCAAATTCTTTACATATTATCCACTTTCTTTCTATGATGTTGGTGATGATAATTATTGTTGTTGTTGGTAGCTTAGAAGCTTGATGAAAACTTGCTTGGGTACCTTCCCCCATAAATATGTGACTTATTCTACTTTTTGTTTTGTTTATGCTAAATAAGAAACTATTTGATGCTAGAATTTTTCTAGTTTTGTAATTGTAACCTATCAAGTATTTTGCCTGCCGCTTGGATCTCTATCTTGTTATAAGTCATCATATCTTTCTAAACCTTATAAACATCTTTCTTCTCTTCATTATGTTCTATTTCTTTCCTAAATGTTAATCTCAGTTTCTATCAGTCAAAGATAAATAAGACAAAAGAAGAGAGGAGAAAAAGGTGCAGAGCCAGTGTTTATAACAGAAAATGTAGAACTCATGGCAACATGTTATATAAATAAAGAAATGACTTTATAGTCACTAATGGCAGTCTACCTGGATGCTGTGTTACGTGCTATTCTAGGCTGTGAGTGGGGCACAGAAATCATTGCTGTCGTGGAGGTTGTATTTTGCTATCATAAAAATTTTGACGAGGTAATTTTATAGAATAGTGATGCTGCATAAAAATAATTCCGATTTTCATGATGAGAGTGCTTGAAAAGTTAATTTCAATCAAGAGGTCAGGGAAGACCTCTTTGCGAAAGTGATATTTACTTTGACATATTAAACATTAACCAAAAGCAGCAAGCCCGCTGAGACCAGGAGATCACTCTGAGAGGAACAGCGAGCTAGTGCAAAGGCCCCATGAGGGAACTAAGACAGAATAGAAGAAAGTGAGGACGGCAGGAGATGGTGAACTTCACGGAGAGAAGCTGAAAGTTGCCTGAAAGTATGCCAGATACTAATTCCATGAATAATCATAAACTGAAGTTTACTTTTCAGGTCATTATTTTTCCAAAAAAATTATTATGTGAGGGGGGGGCGCCTCTGGCTCAAGGAGTAAGGCGCCAGCCCTATATAGCCAGGGGTGGCGAGTTCAAACCTGGCCCCAGCAAAAACTGCCAAAAAAAAAAAAAAAGGAAAAATTATTATGTGAGATTTCAAATATATGCAAAGACCAGTTAGTACAATGAAGTCTCATGTACCGATATTTACTTTCAAGAATAATCAAAATCTGGACAATCTTATTTCATCTATGCTCCCACCCAATCCCTCTCCTTGTTTTATTTTGAAGGAAATCATAGATATTTTGTGATTATTTTTATAAATATTTCAGTATGCTTTCTATAAAGTATGGACTCTTTTAGATAATCAAAATGTTACCATCACACATAAAAACAAGAACTTAAAATCCACAAATCTCCAGTCAGTGCTGTTATCTATTGTGTCACAATTATTGAAGGATTATTGGTTGTATTTAAAGATCCAAATATTGCTACATATGAGTATATTTCTAAATTTTCTCTTAAGATTTTCCCCTCCATCCTTTTCCCCCCTTACTACTTGTTTATTTCTCTTTTTTTTTCTTTAAGCTCATTAAAAATTCCCAAACATTTATAATGGCAGGGTAGGTCAAACTAGCTCTTTTTGAACTCTCTCTCTTGTTATTTTTTGAAAGTTTAAAAAATCTTGTATTTTGAAAGGGTCTGACTTCCCTCCTCACCTTTCCTTCCTGGGTTTCATCTGTACAGTTTGGACTTTGTAATCTGAGTTTCTGCTCAGTCTGGGGTCCTGCCCTGAAGAGAGTCATGGCTGGTTGAGACTTTCCCGTCTGCACCCCGGAACTCACCTCTGATTTAGACGTGCTAAGTAAACCCTTCCCTATTTCAGCGGGTACCATCAATCATCACACTAGCCTCATCACGCTTTCCAGTGGGAACCTCTCGAATATTAGAGGTTTCCCTATTAGGTTTGCCAGATCCTGCGCTTCCTTCTGCACAAATGCTGAGGGATCAGTGTCTTTAGCTCTTTCTGAGTTTTCACTGCCTGATCATATTTCGAGCCCGTGGGAATGTGTTACCATTTCACTTTACTGTAAATATTGCACGTGGGTTGGAGACGGTACTCTCCCAGTTGTTCTCAGGGAGAATCTGTGAAAATTGAAATCTCTATCAACACTGTCTTCAAATTCCTGCTGGGCATTCTGACAGATAAAAAGTCATTTGAGGATTCCGATGGGAAAGTTGCATGATCTGACTTAACATTTTTAAATGATCACTCTGATCCCCATGTGGAGAATGGACTGGTGGGGTCAGGAGTAGGAGCAGAGCCGCCTGCAGAGAGGTTTCCATATCAGTTCAGGTGAGAGAGATCCTTGACCTGGACCAGTGAGGCACAGGTGGAGAAGGAGACTGAAGATGATAGGAATTTAAAGATAAGTGCTAGCAGGGTGGGCTGGTGAATTATTTATAGAGTTGAAGAGAAGAGAGAAATCAATGACTTTTAGATTTTGGCCTTGAGCAACTGAAGAAAAATGATGTTAAGTAAGATGAGAAAGATTGTGAGAGAAGGTCTTCTCTTTGACTTATTTTTATCTAAATTCTCGAATAATTCCTAGCATTAATTAATTGAGTTCCCTGCAGTTTGTGATCTGCCATTTATTGCACCCACAACATTTTTAAATAGGACAGTTTTTCCCTCTGAAACAATTTTCCCCACCTTAGAATATTGCCTTTACATAGCTACCTATCTGCATGTTTGTATTCGCATATACTTACAAAACACTCTCCCAAGTTACTTTGAGATGGCCAATTAAAAACTCCATATAATTTTAGCTTTTCACATTATAAATCTATTATTAAGGGGCTATTGGTGTAGAGTTCAAAGATTGGTCCCATTTTTTCAACTGTTAAATCTATTCACATGCCCAGTGAACAAGTACTTCCTTATTCTTACAGATGGATAGCTATTTTTTACGCTGTGGGGAATTCTCTTGGAGATAGTGTTGAGTTGTTTAAATCTTTCATGACAAGGGAGATGGAAAAAGTGTAGATTAACTTTTCCAATTTAAATCTTCAGTTTCTTGGACAATCTTTCTCATACCTGTTGTTTCTCTTTTATCTTCTGTGATCCTGACATTTTTGTTGGTATTTTTCTTCTCCAAATGCAATAACTCCCTCATTAACAGCTTCGTATAGCAGTGCCCTCTACTGTTGCCCCCAAATAAAATCTGATGTGATGCAGTATCTTCTCTGTGTGGGTTCTTGCACCTGTTGTAATACTTGGAATTAATATTGGAGTTCAACCTTGTTAAATACAAACAACACTGTATTTGCCCTTCAATTTAGTATCTATCATTTTTGGCAGAACTTTTCTATTAAAAGCTCAGGTAGTATGTATTCTAAGCATTGCCATAGTTACTCACCTCTCTATAATACAAAAGCAGCCATAGATAATATACAGATGAATGAGCATGACTTTGTTCCAATAAAACTTTATGAGCAAAAGCAACCACCAAGCCAATTTGTCCTGCCTGTCATACCCTGCTGACCCATTTATGTGATATCACTGGGATTTTATTAGAAAACATTTTCTTTGCATTCAGTTTCCTGAATCAACTCCAAAACCACAGAGTTTCTTATTGCTGTTGGTTAGCTCTTCCTTCAGTCTTTCCTGTACTCAAAATCTTGCAGAAGAGTTTCTTGGTTGGAGACTAACAGTATTTGCCACCTACAGTATTCTAGTAGTATACTTCTTTGATCATTTGAAAAACAATTTTGTAAAACAGACAACTTAAGTACATACTAAGATCACGTTTTGGAACATGTGTTGCTCAGGTTTAGTTGGGTAAATGAACTAAATGTTTTAAACAAAGAAACCTGTTGTCCTTGATGTTGGAAGTTTGAAAGAGTAGAAAAGAGAATTCTAAAGGAACCTAGAGATTCATCACTGCAGAAAGCAGCAGTCACTTCTAGGGCTGGTAAAAGAAGTAGGAATATGTGGAATTGACTATAGCTAGGGGCACAGCATTTTGCTTTGATGTGGAAGCAGGGGCAGAAGAGAGCAACAGGTAAAGGTGCTCGAGTTTATAATGAAAGAGTGAAGCCAGACAGGTACCTGAACTCACAGGGTGTCCCAGTCCAGTGAGTAGGAGCGTGCAGTGCGGTTAGTATTTTAATTGCCAAGAAAGTAGTGCAAACCTGAGGTCTGGGTGTGGAAAACAGCTGCAGGCTGAAGCCAGTTGCTGTCTGCTGCTGAAACAACAGGCACAGACTAACTGGGAAGCAGGAAGGAAGTCCCTTTGTTTGTTCTCCAATTGACACTTGGTTCCTGCCATTACTGTAATGGAAAAGAATCCCAACTGAGTAAGGGAATACAGGAAAGGGAGTTCACAAGATCATAAAAAGAAGATTCTAAAATAAAGGTAGGCTTTGCACTGCAAGAAAATAGGTCAACAACCACCATATACTGGATTTAGATGTCTTTACCTTAAACTTTTAGTAGGCAAACTATGATGTTCAGGTGTGGGATGGAGGCATAGGAAAAGTCATATTTGGAAATATTTCTAAGTAACATATACACGCAAATCTATAAACCTTCCCACTAGTCTAATAGAATTATTCAATTTTGATGGTACTGGCTTCATCTTCACCCTCCTTATTTTGTGTGTATCCTATTTTTAATAAACCCTAGTTTCATATAAGAAGGAATTACGTCATTGAGATTTTCATTATTCCTGAGATTTTAAATACACATGTGTGTGCTCACATGCACTCCCACACATGTATGTCTCTTGTTTAAAAGCAAGTGCTTTATTTACCAACTATCAAGATGGTTTTTCTAATTTATTTATCTAAATGTTTTCCAATGTCATGTATGCCTCTAGCACTGTGCAAGATCCTAAGGAGATGTAAAGTAATATTTTTTATACTTATAGTGACATAATAAGGTTAATTTAAAGAATCAGAGCTAATTTAGTAGGAACTTAAAGCAATTTCCAAAGTTACATTTGCTTTTGTATGATCTCTTTGTGATAACAATATTTTTTTATTTTTGATAACCATGGTGCCATTATTTTACAAAATAAACAAAAATATCTTAATATCATATAATACCCATTTCATATTCTTCTTTTCCTGGTTGCCTCAATTGTTTTTTTTCCAGAATTTATTTTAAGCCAATTCAAACATGGCTGCCCATTGCTTATATTATTACACCTGTTAAGAGGTTGGTAAGAAAACCTGTGTTCGATTTGTTGTGATATCATGGTTGAAGTCCCTAAGCTCTCCATCTTGGAGAATACCCCACATTCTGGACTTTTTGGACTTCTTACTTTCAGTGAAGTTTAACTTGATCTTCCATCCTTTTTGTTTCCTGTACACTAAAGGATTTACAGTTTAAGGTCCGATTCAACTCCATCGCAATACTTTTGCAGGAAGAAGGCTTCGTGAGTGGTGCTGTGTATTTCCTATTATAGTATATGAAAATTTTACAATAGTAGCTGCTGAGAATTGGGAGATGCTCAGCATGAAGTCTGCTTTTTGGAGAAGTACATCAAGGTAATGTGAAATGTTATCTGATAAAGTGCCTGGTGGTATACAATAAATTTCTCAGCTTACGTTATTTTTGAAAGAGTGATAGATGTTCCCTTTTCTACCACAGTCAACTTTATTAATGCAAATGTGTCAAAATTGTTGGATGAGGCTGACAAATAGGTTAATGTGTAAATGATGCAGAAATGACAGAAAATTCATTGCATGTTAGTCAAAGGACCAAGAGGACACCCAATGATGAGAAAAATCAATCAGCAGCTCAGAGAAAGAATAGAATAATTTGTAGAAAAGGATGATTCAGCTATTATAAAACAATTATGTTATTGATGAAATAGCTTGTTATGGGTTCCGGGAAGTTATACATCTGACCTTTGTAATCTACTTTCATGAAAAACACATTAGTGGCAGTGAATAATACATTATTACTTTATTTGATTTAAAAAACTATAACTAGAATAATGTTAAATTTAAATGAATTATAATTGCATTAAAATACTTTGAAGATTAGTTACATAGCTTTTAGTTATTATCATTTTCAATCAAAACAACTGTTTCTTCAACTTCTTAACAAAAGCAGACATTTAAACATACTGGTCTCCTTGTGCTGCTTATTTCTTAACACACTAGACATAATTTCTCCCTCAAAAAGAACAAATGACATTTTTGTGCCCAATATATGCCTAACAAAATAATATATCATAAATTCAATTGGGTGTCCTAGGTACTCCTCTTGTTTGTGTCAATTTTTTTTTTGTCTCTGAGTAGCTATTTTGTACAATCAGCTTCAGATTATTGATAATATATTTCTCCTTAAACCATATACAACATTGTCATGCTTGTGTGCTTTGGGCTCATATCATTGCCTAGACCAATGTCATGGAAGGTTTTTAGTGATTCTTCCAACAGCTTTACAGTTTCAGGTCTTATATTTAAGTATTCTGTATATTTTGAGATAATTTTTGCACATGATGTAAAATAAGGGTCTATTTTCATTCTTCTGCATGTGGATATCTAATTTTTCTAAAACATTTTTAAGGAGATTATCCTTGACTCATTGTATCTTCTTGGAATCTTTGTTAAAAATCAAGGACTGATCATATAGAGGATTTATTTCTGGACTTTCTATCCTATCTCACAGTAGATTTATCTGTATTTATGCCTGCATAATGTTGTTTTGATTACAATAGCAGTATAATGTCTTTGTTTTTTGGGAGGGAGGTGAGGGTTGCAGTTTGGCCTGAGTGGGGTTTGAATCCGTCACCCTCAGCATATGGGGCAAGTGCCCTACTCACTGAGCCACAGGTGCCACCCCTCATTATAGTGTATTTTTACATGAGGAAATGTGATGCCTCCTCTTTTTTTTTTTTTTTCCGTTCAAGATCCCTTTAGCTCTTTGGTACCTTTTCTGGTGCCATACAAATTTTAGTGTTTTGATTTTTCTTTTAAAAATGCTATTGAAATTTCAATAGCAATTATATTTAATCTGTAGATCACTTTGGTGGGGAGTATGGGCATTTTAACAATATAAATTCTTTCAATCTACAAACAGACCATTTCCCATAAACATTCATTCCATTTATGGGTGTCTTCTTTAATTTCTGTCATCAATGTTTTGTAGTTTTCTTGTGTGGATAATTTGCCTTTTGTTTACTACTATATATTTTACATTTTTTGATTCTGTCATCAATAGAATAATTTTCTTAATTGCTTTTTCATAAAGTTCATTGTCAATGTATAAAAACAATACTGAGTTTTGTATGTTAATTTTGTTATCTTCAACTTTACGAAATATATTTATAAAATCTAACAGTTGTTTTGGGAAGTCTTTACAGTTTTGTACATATAATATCATGTCATCAGCAAACAGAGACAATTATGTTTCTTCCTTTCCTTTATGCATCCCAAAGAGATCTACACTCTGTGGTGATTCAGAAACTAGAAGCCCTGGAGGAAGGGCAAGGACAGATGGTGCAGGAATGAGGTTAGTGTGAAGGTTTCTCTACAGGGTGAACCATTTGGTGGCAGGAGGACTAGAAACTAGTTTCAGTACATCCTTCAGCCTACAGTGATTGTGGTTATAGTTGTCCAAAGGGTCCATCAAAAGTTTCCCAACCTTGAAGCCAGGAGGTCCATTTCTGTTCAACCTGAAAGTATAAGGAGTTAATCATCTGGGTGGCAAGTTTTGACAAATGGGAAAAGAAATGCTCCAGCTCAGTTATCCTTATTTTTCTTCTCTTTGTTTAGATAAGACTAGTCACCGGACCTGATGCGAAGCTTTAGCTAGCTCATTGATACTCGCAACACAATCGCTGACAGTTGTTCCTGAGTCCCTCTTTTGCATTTCTTTATGCTTCTCTGGGACTGGGACGGGAAGTAGACCTTTTTCTAGTTCGTCAGCTCCTTTAGGAGCAGAACTTGGAGAGTTCAACTTGTAACAGGTCCCTATGAGTGTGCTCATTGTCTTGATACTTGGGGTTTTGTTTTAGTTTTTTCCAGTCTAGAGAGTCATTATTTAAAACAGCAAGCTTCTTGCTCCATAAGATTTGCACTATACGCTGGTTGCTTTAGTTTAATATCAACATTCTGATTTCCCATTATGTTTTCTTTGGGGCCTCTAATAATTATAATATGATGTTAGGAGAGCAGCTGCAATGTTTACGAAGTTGTGTATTCTGTACCCAGAATGTCTCTGCGTGCTTTGTCTCTTGTTTCTTCAGCTTATTTAAACAACACTACTGCCAGCCACAGAAGTCCGTTCTCTGACACTGAATTGTGTGGTTGTTAATTTACTGGATTTGGGCTTAACCACCTTGCACCAACTTTTTTTTTTTTTAATTATTACACATAGTCTTTAATCATGACTTCTTAAAACAACAAACATGAAAAATGTTTAAAAATTGAAAGAGCAATATACAGAGAGGAACAAATTATATTGGTGAAAAACACAAACTTTTGAGGCAGGCAGTGTATCCAGGGTGACCATAAAGAGCGTGTGTAATTTATTGCAGACAAACCTTACGGCCACCCTGTATCTGTCATCTGGCTCTGGTGTTACTGTGATATTAGTTAGACCTCGAGCCAGTTGCCATCCTCTTGACTCACTTTTCTCATCTACAAAATAGACATACGAATAACATTATGTACATAATTGAATGGCTGCAACATGAAATGGATTTAAAGTATAAGCGTGTCGAAGAGTGACTGGCATATTAAAATGGACCATGAATATTTTCAAATATAATGAATGTCTCACACAGTCCACCTTCAGTGCGATTCTGAATTAGTTAATCAAAATGGTTAATGTAGTCTTTCATAAAATATTTTCTACCCTGAATTTAGTTCACATGCTTTTTCCCTTTCTCAAAATTTGACTGAGATTATGGTACATTAATGACAGCATAAAAGAGTTAGTTCTTTTTGGCTCTTCATTAGCCACGTAAGTTTTGTGAGAATAGGAATAGTCATGCCAGCAGGAAATCTTGAAAATATGTGGGAACTAAAACATGTAGAAATCATTTTGGTTTCATATATTTTACATTGGCTAATGAGTTTGTGATAAAACGCCATATATAAACCAGCAGAAAATCATTAGATGATGTATAAAATGCTGAAAGAAGACCAGGAGAATATGATATCACGTTTTAAGTAGGCAATAATTTGATTGTTCTATTTACTTGGACATATTTTCTTGCTAAAAAGTAAAAGAATTATGTCAGGAAGAAAATAGCGTTTCATAGGGTACTTTCAGAACATGAACAATGGACATATTGGTAATTAGTTCTTCCTTAGAAAACATGTACAAACCACACTACTCTTTTAATTCTATGCTTCAAAGAGAATAGAAAATTACACCAGTCTTTAAAATTGTTAGCTCGAGTTAATTATTTACTTAGAGAATTAGTGTCAGCTTTAAAAACCTCATAAAATATACAGATGTTATTCTTAAAACAAGAGGGGAAAAAATGACCGGGAATGCTTTTTCATTCAACTTTTTAAACAATGGTTCTTAAGCTATTGTTAGTACATCACACTTGTAAGTAAGAAATGTCCAAAAATAAAAGGCTAATGGTAAAAGTATTTTCATTTATCATGAAAACATTTTATGAGACTTATTATACATACATATAAAATGAAATAATGTGAGAAATTAAAGAAAAATTCCTGTAAAATATTTCTTTATAAGCCTTAGGCATATCTATCTAAAATTCTCAAACATAGCTCACCTAACACATGGAAATATTTCTATTCCAGCAATAGAAGGAAAGATTTACTTCTAAAATCATTCTACTAAAATCAGGTCATTTTTAACTAATACATGGACATTAATTGTTACGTTATAAGCATTATAAAAGTTTTCTTATAGGAAAGATAATGTTAACTCTTGCAACAGGTATTTTGGAATTTATAATGTATTGTGTATTAGCATATATGTTTAACATTATCATTATCTTATTAAATATTGAACTCTACATGAATTGGCCAGCACTTATTC